>NW_009192308.1:0-86140 GCF_000690835.1 Fulmarus glacialis | reverse complement strand
TTATATATCAATTAATAACTCTCAAAGATCTATTATGAACCTTCAGAAAGAAGGGCAGCTCTTAATGAGGAAACTATCATAGAATCAAGGTACCTCTCTAGGCTGCATTTATCCCTATTGAAAGAGGTTCTACCATGCGAAGTACAGGTTTCTAAACTGATATGGAGTACACAAGCTGGTTTTAGGCCACTAAAAGCCGTGCAACAAGCCGTGCAAAATTACTGAATTTATATACTCTGAAAGGAAGTGGGCACAGACTCTCCTTGCTCCTATTACTTCAAGGTAATGCATCCTGTAATTTCTTAGTCCTTTTCTTTATACTACTTGACTCCAATTCCATTCAATTTGCCCCAAAATCCTACCCTCTGGACTCCAGATCTACAGATGTCTGCCTTTCACGCTTGTCCCTGTTCTTTGTCCTCCATATCAACCCAAGCCAATGGTTTCCTGCATTTTGGCTTCCAAACTCAATCTTTTTCCCACTGATTTGTTGTTCCCAGTGGATACTAGTCCTACCTTTCCTCCCTTAACTCTGTCCGGTTTGACTCCATCACCCTCTTCTTATTCAGAGCCTCTTATTGGTCCCTCTCTCTTCTCATTCCTTCCTTTCAGTATTACTGGTTCTCAGTGGTTGTTATTTTACCCAGTTGTTCCCCAGTCTTCTGTCAATCTTCAGATCTGGTTCTTGCCATCTTGAATTTAGATCAGATTCTTTTCTCCTCCCTATGTTCACATTCCCAGCTACTGAAAATCATTGAGCCACTCACACAGGAGGAACTTTCTCTTTCTTCTGCTCTGAACTTGTGTCCTGTCTTAGAGATGACCTGGCCCATGGCAGTCCAGTTTGGAATCTGGGTGAAAGTCCTCACCTTGTATGCTGGAGCATGTCCAGAGCAGGCAGAATCTACAGGAAAATTAGCTGGTGAAATCCTAATCTCCACTGAATAGGTAGTAACTGCAATCTCTTATCCTGATTTTCTGACAGCAATTTTATAATGGCTGTCTGGTTTTGACCCTTGTTTCCCAATAATTCTTGAACAAACTGGCTAGGTTGAACCAAATTTGAAAGAGGGGTAGACGTCTCTGATATTAGGTTCCTACAAGTTTTGTGTGCCAACCAGGTAGGGAAGAGATCCTAATGGTGCCTCTACTGCGGGGAAGTTCAGTGTTCACTGGGGAATTCACATGGGAGCACAACCTTAAGAGGAAGGCCTTAGGCAAACAGCTTAGGTGGCTCAAGAATTGTGTTATGATAATTTTGCTTTGCAGTCTTGGGGGATTCTGACATCTAAGTGAATAGTAAGCAGCAAAGTAGAAAAGCCAGGAGTGCGGAGAGGAGGCGAATTCTGGAAGTTGGGGTGCAGAGGGCAGGCAGAGTGGGCGCGAGGAGGCAATGACTGTTTAGTAGCACAAAAGACATTTGGAAGAGGGTGCCATTCTTCCATCTTTTTAAAAGGCTGTATGACATGCAGTTCGTGATACAGATTTAAATTAGAGGGAATTTCTTTGTGGCCTGCCAGAGCTGAGAATCAGTCTGTGGTATTTGGTGCAAGCTTCTATGCATCTCCACTGGTAGGTGGCAGCTGTTGGAGCAGTTGGCAGTGTCCCATGTTCTGACTGGTCAGTCATATCCTCTTCTCCAAAGCAGTACAGCTTGTGTCCCAGCTCTGGACCAAGGACAGCTGAGAGTGGATGTGAAGATACACGAGAGGATGGCAGGAAGCAGTGGAGGGGTGGTGGGTGCTGAAGTATCCGTGAGAGAATTGCAGGAGGCACAAGACGGTGGGGATTACATTTAAAGCCACTAATTGCAGTTCGGTGTAACTGGTGAGTCTTTATTGGCCTGCTTGCTCATTTGAGTTGTGAGCTCCTGGCTTGTCCTCGGTCAGCATACAGATTTACTGTAAGGTATTAGTTAAACAGATTTCTGTACTCATGAGACTGATCTATGGGCTTGTACAACGTCAAGGAACTTGACTTATACTCTGCGTTGATTGATGACTCCTGCCAAGAATCGGTTACAGTGATTTGCATTGCTGCTGTTAATGCTCAGATGGTTTTCCAAATATCTTTATTGAAGAAAAACAGATTAATCTGTTATAGTGTTGTTGTAAATATGGGGCTGACCTCCTTCTTCACTGAGACTAGAGGGAGTGCATCAGTATTACTGAAAGGAGAAACTTCAGAATCATCGTGTTGAGCGTGTAGCTTGCTTTATGTTTATCACCATGGTCTAAAGCACTGGCATGCTTATGGTCAAATGTAGTTTGCTGTTCAGCTCTGGCTGTTACCTGTGGCTGCCTCTTTAGCTAGAAGATTGACAAGACTATCACTGAATCACTGGAACAAACAGTGACTCTCAGTTCAGAAGCAGGAACTATGCGGGGACAGTATAGGGACACCTTGCATACTGTCTACGTGTGGCCAAATGCAATCAGGTTACTAAAACAAAAACAGTAAATCAGAAGCAATGGAAGACTCGGAACATGTCGTAAAAGTGATCTCGGCCAATTTCTGCAGACCTTCATGTAAGAGATCCCATTGTAGTCAGACCCACTGAATCCCACTGATCAAGTAAAATAAAAGCAACAGGGCTGATTGCACAGTTTCATACATTTATTCAATTACTATTTTTAAATGGGGCTCCCATAGGTGAAGGGATATAAAAACAGATGTTGAAACACTGCTACAAGCAACCTCCGAGAAAACCCAACCCCCAGCCTAATCCCTGCAGTTACATTTTCCCACAACTGGGAAAGCAAGTCTCATGGACAAAGTGCTGCCTGTGATCTTATTTTATACTTTACAGTATGTACTTGTTTTATAAGGAACAATTTTCTTTCAGTTCTGGTTGTGGAATTGGGAAATGTTTGTATCTGAAGTGGGTAACAGAAGCACCACTTTTGTGGTGGCTCTGAGAGAGGTTTCTAGTGGTAACCCCATTCTGCCTCTGGAAGGAAGGAACTTCCTTTTTCCCCTTACCATATCAAATGCAACTTTTCCTCCTTGCCTACAAGATTCAGAAACTGCTTTGTAATTGTTGCTCTGTTTTTTCATCTTTCTTTTGCCTGGTGTTTTGAATGTATAGCTTTCTTAGCTGTCTTTCAATTTTTTGCCTAGCCCTTTTTTAAGCACCCTTTGATGCTAACACTCAAGGCTATTAAAATCCGTGGGGGTAAACTTCCCTCTTCTCCTCTTCTCTTAACTATGCACTCTCCTTCCATAGTGTCACCTTAAAATTGACATTTCCAAATGCTTCTCAGTAGCTTTCTTCTCTACCATTCATTTCTTAAGCCCCTTCTCTGTCTTTTTGTGCACTTCTGGGTTCTTTATACAGATTCTAAACCTTTGTGATGGCAAATAATGTGTATCCATGCCTCTTTATATACTGATATTTGTAAAAGTAGTGTGATAATATTTTTTTTTAATTTGGGTAATGTTTATTTATTAGGTAAAAGTGGTAGATTGGCCTCTTCAGCATAACTTTTAACCATCATGCTGATATGTCAGTTATTTGTTCACTCGTTCATCAACTATGCGCCATAGATATATTTTGCTAATAGTATTACTTTTTTTTTTTCCTTCCTGTCCATAAAAGTTGACCTTTTTATGGCATATTGTCCTTGGTGAGGAATTACTAGCCAGATGTGCTGCAAGTGAACTACTAGTTCTCAGTGTATATTCTGGACTTTTGGCTTTGATCTAATTATTCAAGACCATAGATAAGTTGTTCCCAATAATAAATTTGATACAGTTAAGGGATGTATAAGGCCACTGCCTCCCATGCACTCCAGGATCTGGGGATTCCTCTTGCCCAGCCCCAGGAGGCCAGCCCTGTGTGCCTGGACGCCTAGAGGTCTCTCCATCCCACACTGATGGACGGGGAAGCTGCTTTCCCCTTTGCAAGTTCAACCAACAGCGGGTCTCAGTGTGTATGCCAAAACCACAAACACTGGCAAGGACAGAAAATGCAGGACGGTGATGCAGCCGCCTACACAGATGGCCCCAGAAGGCACTGCCTTCACCAACACCCACATATAACACTGCCAGCACACATATGAAACATAAGCATAGACAGCCATATCCCCTTCTTCCTATCCAACTCATCAGGATTGAAGTTCACTGGTGAAAACACACACACCCTTGCTCTCCAGGTCTGGAGAGCAGATCCCTCAAATACCAACATGGGCCCACTGCCTATCTAATAACATTGCCTGGACCTTGGCCCTCTTAACTACTCTACAGGTCTTCTACTTGCCTGATAGCCCAGCTTGCTGCTCACTAGCAAACATGCGTACACTCACAAGCACCCTTGCCCCAAAACCCTTGACTATCAGCATAGGCTCTACTCCCATTTAACGTTCCTGCCTGGACCTCCTGCTCACTGGCTTGTCCAGTTTGAAGTCTGCTAGCAAATTACACGCTCTCATGCTGATGCATATCAGCACTCCAGCCCCTTCTCCGCCCCCCACCCTCCACGCCAGGAACTGGCACACAGGCCCTGTGGGCGGCGCTTCCCGGCTCCAGGTGCTGATGCCGAGACCCTCATTTGCTTCTCCTCAGCCACCCTGGTAGCTGGCATCTGGAACACAGGCCCTGGGACCCATGGTCCCCTCTCCAGCTGCTGACAGAGACACTCACACCACTCCAGTCCCCCTAATAGCTGGGACACAGACACTGTGACACATAGTCCCACTCTAGTTGCTGGCACTTAGACTCCTCCTACTTGCTCCAGTTGCTGGCACCATCGATGTGAGGGACATATTACCTGAGGCTGACTTCAGTTGCTGACCTGAATTTACTCCCCCCCGTCTCCCCGGTAGCTGGCACCCTGGACCCACGCTCCTTAGGTCCATGGCTCCACTGGCTACCAATGCTGAGCTTTGTTTGCTAGCACCACTAATGGGATAGCCCTATCACCTGAGGTCTTCTGGCACCATTGCTGGCCCCAAATTCACTCCAGTCTCTCCAGCTGCTGGCATCTAGTCCTTACAGCACTCACACATGGGGTAGAGAGTGTGGTTACATGGAAAGGTCATCAAGAAAGGATTTGATAAGAAGATAGGACAGACTGTGATGATCAAGCACAGGGCTCAGTCAGACAAGCATGCTGATCTACTGCTGCTGACATGGGACCAGCCCCTTTTATACCCTCTTCTCTTTCCTGACTCCCTCACCTTAAACATTTCCTAATAAGTTTTGCATACCCCTGCACGCCCCCCTCAAATATCCTAAATCCTCCTGTTCCTCTTGTTTCCCCTAGCTTGTTGGTTATGAAGTCCAGGCTGGCGCTCCCCAAAGCTGTGCTTCAGTTTCTTAATGGCCCGTCCAGTAGTGACTGGAGAGTTTGTCACTGTCTCTATTACATTTGTGTCCATGTGTTTTGTTTATGACTTTCACTATTATTCTTTGAATGGAAAAGTTTCTTGATCTGATAATCCTAATGAAGTGGATGCTGTGATATGCCACATACCTTTACGAATACGGGCAGGGGTAGCTAAATTCTGCTGAATGAGAAGAGTATTGATTCTTCAGCTAGAAATTACCATCTTGTCTCAGTTGGAGTTGAAATACGATCTGAAAATAGAAGTCTCAGGAGAGGATTTTTAATCTCTTTTCTGGCCATTTAGGTAAAGTGGTGATATCTATGAAATATGTTTTACTATTGATTTTTGTATCAAGTTTAGTACATTTATCTGTCTATTGGAGGAGCAGATGACCTGGCAGCGGATGAGATTTCACAGCAGTGAAACACTGAAATTGTACGCATCTCTCTATATATACTAGCTAGTTTTCTATGTGAATGGCAAAACCATTAATACTTGCAAGGTTTCTTTTGAAAGGCCAAAGCTGTGCTAGGGGGTTGGCAGCCTGCCTACTGGAACCTTTTGATCCACCATGCACTTCCTAGCAAACCTTACCAGTGTCCTTTCAGCTGGTCTGTGGCAAGACTTTGATGTGCTGAGAACGTGGTCACAATGTGGGGCAGCTGTGTCTCCAAAAAAGGAACAGGGAAAGCAGAAGGGATGTTCAGATCTTGCCGTATGGGTAGTCTGGCTGTGATGGGCCAACTTTTGCAGCCACAGTGGGACCAGTGCAAGCTTTGGAAGCCCCTAGAGGTAACAGTTCCAGGCTCTGTGTTAGGATGAGCAGAAGGTGGCACATCACTGTGTGTGTGGCATGAACAGAAAATAAAGCATTTAGTCTTTAGTGGTGTTGCTTACCGACCAGACGGATCAGATATAAGTATTGCTTGGATGAGGTCTGCTTGCAGGCTACGGATTAGACTTTGCTTTGCTTTTGACTTGTAATTCTGATGCCTAATGCTCCTATTAATACCATTGCGTCAAAGAGCTTTGATCGTGCCTTTCTGTCAGATTCATGCTGAGGACTGTAAAAATTTGGGGTGGGGGAGATCCTCAAGAATTCATACAGTCCAAGTATAAAATAAGAGATAGCAGGCAGGGAAGCACAATTAAACACTACTGCTCAGTGTCAGCGCTGTGCTTGGCATACCAGCATCTGGAGGAATATCTAACAAGTGAATGCTGGACACTTAACATTGTGTCTGATCAATTAAAAAGACAAATACTGTGAAGATCCTTGTTCCCATGGAGTTATTAAAGCTGCAAGATTCACAAGTAATGCAGAGTGTTTATAGGGAGGCATATTATTCATGGACTGTTTTGTTTCTTTTGGTCTCCCCAGGTGTTCCAGGACCTTGGCACTTCTGTGTTGTCAGGTGCATTTAGAGGATACAACATCTGCCTCTTTGCATATGGACAGACGGGTTCAGGAAAAACTTACACAATGATGGGAACACCTGTGAGTTACACCATTCATTTTACACTTAGGGTTGAGGGGCGGGATGTCCAGCAGAAACATGGCTTTATTTTTAAACTGTGATTATGGTGCTTGTTGAGCAGAATGCTTATACATGTTTTATTTGGTGTTTATATATCTAAAATGATAGTTAAGCCTTCACATTTAGGTAAATAATGTAGCATCAGCTAAAAATACTAGAAAATATGGTGTAGTATAAATATTTCTTTTAGATAACCTTCATCTTACTATGTATGAATCTTATCACCATGTTAGAGAACAAAAAAGAAAATCTATACCCCTGAATAGTTCTGGGTTTTAGAAACATATAGCTCAAGATAATACAAAGTATTCATTCTCGTAGAATTTTTTGGCAGTCTGAGCTATGCTGAAGTTAAATTACTTTCACAAATAAAACTGGATACAATTCACAGGAATACTTTTGTAACAGGCTTCATTATCTACTTGAGACATTTATCTGTTGCAGAAGTTATCCTTTGGCCTGTGGAAAATACTACTTGCTTCACTTCCAGTTTTGAAATGTATTTGAATGGTGTTTGCGGATGCTGTTACATTTTGAGATTCTTGTCTACCAGGAACCACTTAAAGTGCGTTTTAATCTTGGTACTCAGATCGATGGAGTCAGTTGAGGATTTTTTTTGCGTTCTGCTGCAACACAAGGCAATTTGATCTCTATCCATAAATATTCTCGGCTGTTGGTGAAACATGCCCCTGAAAAAGAAAAATTTTATTTAACAGTTTGCATGAGCGGACCACTATTTCCTATACCCATGGGATTCAATTTTTAAGGTGAAATAACGGTAAAATTTGTTCAAACCTTGAAGATAAGAAAAAGACTGTTCTGGCATAGTTTGTGCTTTTGACAAGAGTTTTTGGATTTTTAAAATTTTATTTTCCCCATAGACATCAGCAGTAGGACTTTGTTAAATTATGACCTGATTCTCTATTCATTTTATTCTAAATCAAGCTTAACTCCATAAAAGCCTGAAGAATTGTTAAAATTGGGGTTAATGGGTGGCAAGCTAGGATATTTGTATTACATTATTTTGAAAATATCTTAGCAATTCAGAATGGCCACATCTTGAAATTACCATTATTTCTTTCCAAGGAAATTTCCAGGTATAGTGTTTCTAAGAGATTTCTGACTTATAAAGTGATTTCTTTCTCCAATGGAATCCCACTTTCATCTGATCTTTAATAACATGTATTCACTGTGAAACAGTGTTCAAAACTAGGAATAAACAAGTGGTTGGTATAAACTGAACTTTTGTCCACAGTGGTTCGCTTGATGAACCTGGACTTTCTCCCCCCAACACCATTTCAATTGTGCCTTCAAAAAGCCTTTCATGCTATTCGGCAAGCAGATTCCACCTAAGCCTGAGAGTTTTTCTCAGGATTCGTTGGCACTGTGATCACTAAGGTGTGAACACTCATGTCAGAAGAACAGTTCATCACAAAAAACCACACCTTTACTTCAGTGCTGTGTAGACTGTTTGGGCAAAGTTTAAATCGGCTAGTTTGGGTACTGTTAGCAGCCCATATCCAGTTCTCTCTGAGAGACCAGATTTATAAATCTAGAACATAAAGCTGTTTCGAGCTCTGTGATGCCATAGCATAAAGAAATAAAAGTAGAATAAGGAAAAAAACCAAAATATTCATGACCAATCAAACTAGTTTCAGTGTTGGCCTGGCTTCATCTAGACTGCAACACCTTTGACATAGGCATGTCCAGTATCTTTACATCAAACAGCTCTTGGGTTTAACTCAAGCCTCTAAACTTCTCATCAATGCTGTAGAAGTTGCTGTAAAATGACTTTTGCTATAAACAGCATTTGCACTGGGGCTAAGACAGCTGATATTACACAGCACATGAGTCCCTGCAACGTTTTGCGTGCAGTACACTTCGGCTGGAGTAGTAGAGCATTGCCATGCTGTTCTGAACTACACTCCAGAGCGGTTTGTGTTGTAATCTACCATACAGTCATTACTTTAATGCTGCACTATGATTCTGTCCTTTTCTTATAACTTGGCTTTTATTTAAAAAAGAGTTTTGCAAGAGTGATAGCAAGTATATGATTTAATTTTTCTTTTGTTTATTATTTGAAGGCATCCATTGGGCTGACACCTCGTATATGTGAGGTACTTATTTTTTATTTCACTTGCACTTGCGTGGTTAGATTTTCTTGATGGATTTAAAATTTACATAAACTTCTGGTTTGTGCAGGGCCTCTTTTCAAGGAAGGATGATTACTCAGACCAGACAGCATCTTGCAGAGTAAAGGTCAGGTAAGCGTGTCACTGTTTTGGGCAATGCAATGAAAGCTTTCAACAACATATTCCTGTAATCAAACAAAGCAAAGTTTATTTTGTTTCTGTTTTCTCAGATGATAATCATTTTGGAACAAGGAGGAGAACACAAAGGGAAGGATGAGAAAGGATGTTGGTTTTAGTTTTCTCTCTCAGTATAGTTCTTTGGATGCTGTCTGTTCACTTTGGTAGAGACAGCTGAAATAGGATTGCATTGAAAATTTACTTCCTGTTTAACTCTTAAATTTGAGCCTACATTTGATTCTTATTCACCATTCCCATTGATCTAATGAAGCATTATGTTTGGAAATTTGGGGATTTGAACTCACTAGTGTTAAAAAAGAATATTTTATGAATTTTTAAATAAAATACTGAATGCCTCTTGCTTCTTGGAAATTTGCTACTATGAGTTCTTTCTACATGTACTGCATGGGAAGGGGCAGTAACATAGATAATGAAAATTAATTTATTAACTTTATCATGAAAGGTCTAGGTAAGATTCAGGTTGTCTGATTACATTGTCTAAATAGATGCTTTCTCTTTTTTTTTAATCATGTGCATTTAAAAATCTTTTTTTTTTTTTTTTTTGCTTTTCAGTTTTCTTGAAATCTATAACGAACGTGTCCGAGATTTGTTAAAACAATCAGACCGAAAGAAACCTTACACGCTTCGAGTCCGAGAACACCCTGAAACAGGACCGTATGTTCAAGGTGAGAGCAGGCTTCGCAACTAGCATCAGAATTTCAAGTGAAAGTGTATCAGGTCTATATGTATCTTTGCATATGTTCCTGGCGTGATCCTAATTGTTTCTACTCTTCGAGAGTTACTTTCCTCAAATTTTTGCTTGTTAATATGAACATGTGTAATATACTGAAAGCTTTGCCTCTTTTATCCCACTGGCTGGATATCCTGCACTTTTCTGTTTGTCTTTCCAAGCATAGTTTGTGTGTGAGCCATAGTGTTTTGCTTTCTTTTGTTTTAAAGAAATCTTAACTTGATCAAGAAATCCACCAACATTAGCTTTAAATGCGTTGTACAGGCCAGCCTAAGGTTCCTCCATACCTGTTTCAGTCCTTGGCAGCAGTGTATTTACAAAATAATAATAATAAAAAAGTAGATAAACTCAACTGTTTGGTGTTTCAGGCCAGGCCATGAGCAGCAATTAAAATCTGCATTACCTAGGTGAGAAACCAATAAGCTTCCTTTTCCTTCATTAAACTGAAAAAGCACAGGATGGGTCATGTAGGTGCATTATATGATTAAGAACATCACATGCTTTTTAATTCACGCTTGCAACAGCAGCCCCTCTGTGGCTTTGTGTTTTCTAATGAATCATAGCTTTCAAATCAGGTGACAGAGAACGGATGAAAAACAAACCTACGTGTATTTTTTCCGTTTCAGTTGTCTTTCTTATTTTAGTTCTTATCTTCCCTCTCATTGTTTTGTGTACTTCCAGTTCATTTCCACTTTTGGTTGGTGCCTTCACTTCAGCGTCTTAGATAGCTTTAAATTGGAGTTTGGCCATTGTTACTTTGTAAATTGATTAGCTCCTGATGTAAAGTTTGCCTGCTACATTGCCGTTTATCTGACCAACAACTGATAAAAGGCATGTCCCTCAAAATCAGCGCACCAGTGAAAAATCATACAGAGTAGCTTTACAGTGGAGATCAGAAGGAAGAGTCTTTTCCAAACTGATGCAAGTTTCAAAAATTAGTGGGTTTGTTTAGAAAGTAAATGCATATGTTTCCTTTTCAGTGTGCCTTATATCTAGTGGGCAGAATTCCAGAGTTGCCTCTGGTGTCACTGACTCTGCAACTGCTTGGCCACCAAATGGGTAGTAACACCTGGGAGGTATGCATTTAGAATGCAAAATGCATATCACACGGAATTTTATTGGTCCTGTTGCATCGGATCAAATACTGATTTGTTCTGGCTTTTAAATAGAGTTCTTTTCTCTGTTCTCCCTGGTTCACTTTTCTCCCTCTCTTTTTCTTTATCACGGCATTACACATCAGATTGTTATCCCCACATCAGAGATTAAGACAAGATGTGACAGCAGATAAGGTTACTTGACCTTGTGATTGAATGCAACCTGGAATTCCCAGCTCTCGTTCCCTGGGCACCTGCAGTATCGGTCACAGTACATCTAACAACTGATGGTTGTTACCAATTCCTCCTCTCAAAATTTGAAATAAGCACTTGGGAAGTGTTTAACTTGCATGGTCCTATACACAAGGGACTATCTGCCATTCTGGTTATTTCAGCTGTGCTTTCCCAGCACATCAGCATCCTGTTTAAGGAGAGCTGGAAAATAGATGAATTAATGGTCTCATTAGTATGGCAAACTTATCATTCTTTGAAAAGCAGATTCATAGACGTTTGGCCTTTATTGAGGTCTTTCCAAGATTCTCTTTCTACCTGCTTGTTATCGGAGAACTTCATTGTTGGTGGAGTACAGATACTAATTATTTTCTTTTAGCAGCTGCTCATTCACCACACAAGAAAGGGTCTTTAAACTGCTTCCTTCCTTGGCAATTTCCATCCCCTTTCTCAGGCCTTATATCTCCAGTGATTCCTTGGCTGCATATAATGGAATTTCCTTGTTTTAAAAGAAAATGAAGTTATAGCCTCTGCCAATGGGCTGGCTTGCCTTTTGTCACTATTTTGTCTTCATCTGGAACCTTCCAGGCCAAATCTGTCACTTCTTTTCCAGTTCTGTTTTTGTTGGGTTTTGGGGGTTTTGTTTTTTATTTTTAATTTAATTTTACTCCTTTTGAATAAGAATTTTATACGTAGACACAAGTAAAAATTTTAAGTGGAACCATTTTATGTTAGACTTCTGAAATAGCCCATAAAAGTTCCCAATTGATTAGATTTTGTAAAATAAGAGGAAGGACTAATGGAAAAAGGTTAACCTAAATAATATTTGCCAGCTTTGGCCACGTTTGTAAATCCAGTATGAATACTTTATTTTAGAAGATTCTCTCCCTCTGTATCTTATGACAGCCTCCAAAAATCATTGTGTTAATGCCTGTAAGAAAAATTTTAATTTTAATGATAAATGTGATTTACATTTTTAGAAAAACTGATCACATGCATGAAAAATGAAGTAATTTCTCTGCTGAAGGCATCATAGGGTGTAATTAGATGCTGTTGTGAGAGCATGTGAACAGAAATGATTTCAGGCTGATGAGTCAGTGGCTTAGGGCAACAGTCAGATGACAGTTCTTTTTTTTTCGCTATGTGTATATGAGTATGTATTAATAAATAAATACACTTATGTACAGTTTACGCAATTAAGAACTGTAACGGTTTACTTGAGACAATCCTGGCATCTTTTGGGGAGAGGGACTAATAAAGACGGTATGATTACATAGCTCCTTTTGGAACTGCGCTCATCAGCTCACATCAAAAATAAGCAGCAGTGAGAAAGTCCAGAGGTCTTTTGAATGCAGGTGAGAAGTACAGTCAGCTTGATTTTAATAACATCAAATTCAAGAAAATTAAGTGGTTCACAACACTGGTACAAAATGCCCTTCTCAACCGCAGTAATATCTTGCTGCAATCAACAATTGCTGATCTCTGTAATAAGGGCCTTCTACGTGCTGAAATAGTCTTTGGCAGTTTTATATGTAGTCTCTCTGTGCAGGATCAGAGTGCAAGAACATTGTTTCCAATAGCTAGATGGCTGAGATCAGCATTATCGGCAAGCTTACTTGAAGGGGAGCTTGTTTTGTATTCCCCTTCCAGCCAATTTGCTGTATGGGAGAAAAATGGTGAACATCAGCAAAGCTCAGAAATTTTCCATTATTTCCCATAGATCCATTAGGTCAAGGGTTAGCACCTGTATTTGCATCATACTTCTTGCGAGCCATCAGCAATTTTAAGGTTTGCTGACTTTGATCAGGAGCTCCCCAGTGTACCGTTAGTTTGTCAGTTGTGTGGTTGGTGTCAATGATATCCAGAGTACAGTTAGCACTGGATGAAGAACAGACAGAGAGGAAAATCAGCAAACTTAACCCCTTTAAGGATGCTTAGATGCTCTGGGCAATGCATTTTCCATTTGCAAGTCCAGTCAGGAAGTCCCAGCTCTGAACACTAAGTATTTTGAATAGTTTCCAGCCCATCATTTTTCCACGTAAAGGCTGTGAGATTGTAGCCTTTAAAATGCTGAAAGTGTTTCAGTGCTTTGGGTTGGAATCGTTTCAACCTTCTCCCTCACAGATGGTTGCACTGTTAAGGAATCGGCCCCTCTTAAATCAGGAAATGATGCAATCTATTTTGTTGCTCTGAGACAGGTTTCTGGGGGAGATCCTTTCTTACTCCAAGGCAGATTTCTAGACGAGCAAGGGTTTTTGATCTTTCTATGGGACTTGAAAATGACTTTTCTTTTTCTAGCAGCCAACAGAACACTTTGTCATTTTTTCAAACAACATTTACAATATTTAATTTACCTTATTGAAAAACTGAATGTTTTGAATTCTGTGCTAGATTCACTATTCCAGTACTTATGGAAATGTAGGTAGGTAAGAATTTCTTCCATGCCTCCATGTTATAACTAGATTTTTATTCAGTTAAATAAGACTCTGAAAAAGGGTCTGGGAAAACAATATATGATAGTTTCCATATTCTGAGCTTTGAAGATCCCAGTGCTGTTGGAAAAATAATGGGCCTCTTTCTCAAATGGAAAATGTGATGACTTCTGGAATTAATGTATTGTAAAAGGACACTAGAGAGCTGAAGAAATGCTTTTGTTTGAAAATCATCCTATACTTTGTGTGTGTGCGAGTGTGCGTGCATGCACATAAGAGTTTTTTAAAAGTGTAGGTCATCCAAAAATCTTTTTTTTTTTTTTTTCTTTATATGTATCAGTTGTTAAAGGACTAAAATAAATTCCCATCTTTGGCTTAGATTTTGCTTTCATTTAAAGTTAAGCAAGCTGTTTTCATGTAAGGATAGACTTTCTGTAACAATGTCAGAAGTACTTATTTCAGTCTTGTTGAATTTTATATTCGTCTTGACTTACATTCTAGCAGTAGATAAATCATTTGATCCAAATAAATCACATTTTTCAGTACTCTGCCTTCATCCACACTTTTGTGGCCTGCAATAAAACAAACCAAACCTAAATCAGTGCGGGGGAGGAAGTAGCCCTGGATTCCAGCTCTGAGATAAAACATTCCGCAAAGGAGTGTTTTACTAGGTATTGTATGACAAAGACTTGCTTCACAACTCAGGTGTTTTTTTAGGAGTCACTGCAGTACAAATGATAACTAATCATCACCATAAAAAGCAAACAAGGCATATTAAACTGGATTTATGTGAAATACAAGCCTGTAGAGGTTAATTTGGTGTGTCTGCTGGAATTTGCATTTTGCAAGGGGCTGGCAGTGCCGCTACAGCGCAGCAGCACACTGCCCTCCTCTGGGGCCCTGTTAGTCACAACCACCACTCCGACACAGCAGGCTCTGCAATGCAGTATTTCTTTCATTTGTTTTCAGTGGGTTTTTTCCCCCTTAAAAATAAAATCAAATTAAAGAAAAGAACTGAAAGCAGAAGATATGAAAAGGCCAGATGTGTCATATCATTATTTGGGTATCCTCTGGGGAGGAAAGCGTGAAGAATCCTAAGTGTTGCAGGCTGAAGCCTTGTTAAGTAAATGGTAAATATTCACAGGGGTTGGTTCCTAATTCTGTTAGTTGCGTGAGCAGAGCCATTATCCAGAGGCATTAGCAAAAAGCTTCTTTATGGGATCTGTACCCAATTAGTAGCAGTGACATCGCTGAAAATTTCTTACGGAGTTTCAGTTATACTGTTTTTTTAAATACCATTGTTCTGCAGACAAGTTGGAAAAAGGTCTGTACTTCGAAGGTACAAGGCATTTTTTATACTGATGTCACTGCAGCTGGAGGATGGACTGCAATTTTTTATTGTATTTTTTAAAACTAAAATAGGTTTTTTAAAAAATAAGATAGTTACTCTAGTTGAGAGACTACTTGTAGAACAGACTGGCATCCCAGCAGAACATCCTTATGCTTCTGATGCTGGGTAAATTGTTGGGTAAACTGACTGAAACTTCCTGAGAAAAATATGCATTTAACTCTTTTTAAATCTTTGGCAGGATTGACTCAACATTTAGTTACAGACTACAAGCAAGTTGTAGAACTTCTAGAAGAAGGAATAGCTAAAAGGTATTTTATAAAACAAAACAGCTCCATCTTTATTAAACACTTCTTTCACCGTGTGTTGATTTAATTGATGTTTATTTGACTGACAGTGTTGCCAATGCTTTTTCATGACAGAATGTCAGATTTGGTGATCCTGAACATGACATACACATAAGAAGTTACGTATCCTCATATTCTCCACAATAAGAGCTACAAGCACTCATGAGGTTGTTTCTTCAAAACTGATCCCATGCTGACTTACCCACAAAATTCAACCATCTGTCTGGGATAAAAAAAACATGCCAGGAAAATATTTTTCTGTAAACAGACTTCTGTTTTTCTCCTCCGCGTGCTCTTGACGCTTTAGAATGGATAGCTTTCAACTCACTTGTTAGTGTAACTTAGTGATTTAAAACTGCTCAAAAGATAGTGTATTTTTATTTAATTTCTAAAAGTATTTGTTTTATAATTATTTGGTTTAATTTTTGTAAGTATTTTTTTAAGTTCTTAGTCCAAATCATGCACGTTTGCTACGAGAGAACTGTGGGAATTGGCACATCAGTGAAGCCAATGATTTCAGCTCTCATTAGTCAAGACTCTTTTTTACGTTTTTGATAGGGAGCCTTGAATATCAATACAGCTGCCATTACAGTGATGGAAAAGAGTTATACTTGAAAAGATTCTCCAAATACAAATCACAGTTCCAAAACTGATATTAAGTCTTATCCTAAGAGAGGTCAAGATTTTAGAATATCAGTGATGGTGGGATCTGAATAAAAACTAAGCTGCATTATCACAAAATCATAGAATATACAGCAGGATTAAGTTTTGCTGCTTCAGCTTGTAGTGATCAATAGATGCAGCTCTATGGTAAGAAGAGACTTTTTCAGAACAACAACAAAATTCCAGTCTGTCTACTAGTGTAATCCTACAGTCGTCTCATTGCTAAGGAAATCAGGGGTTCAATATTTTGTGTGTAAGTTTTTGTGATGCTGAAGTTCCAAACTTTGTCACTTGCATGAAGCCAAGCAACTTCTTTTTCTGAGTAACTTTTCAAAAACTTATTTGGAATATTCAGGAATCTCCTATTTCCCCATAGTCTTTATTTTTATAAAATATTCTGCATAGCATTTATTAGCACATTATAAATGCAAACAAACTAATTTAAAACATCTGCAATCTGCGAAATGATGCCAAATGAACATCAGCAAGATCTTAGGCATAAAGAAGGTGGGGAACAGGTTGCAATTGCCCCATATGGCTGGAGGCAGGAGAGGAGCAGATGGGGCATGACAGCTCCAGGTCTGACTATACAGGAAAGAGGAGGGGAAGCTCCCCTTGCACATGGGTGGGAGGGAGGACAGCTCCTGTACAAATAACAAGCAAAGTTTACTGAAGGCATTTTTTCTAGCAGTTGGTTTTATCAGGCTATTTCCAGCCCTGCTCTGGCTGCACCCATCCATTATAAAATAAACAAATATGATTTTCAACATGCAATCATTATTTTTGTTGTAACTCTCAGTGCTATTATTTTTTTTTTCTCTTGACAGTTTGCAAGACTCAGTCTCAAATGCTTGAGAATAAAATTTTTAAAATGCAGGAAATAGAAATTTCCAAATTTCCAAAAGCATAGCCCTGGTGCTGTGTAAAGCAAAACAACCAATCTAGATAATGTTATTAGAACAGTTAAAAATATTGAAATGTATACCACATGCGGCGATGAAATAGAATATATGAAAAACTAACACATACATTCTCCCATAAAAATGCTCACATGGGTTGTGAGTAGTTGAGATGTGAACTTGCCCTCCGATTACCCTGTGTGTTGTCAGATGTGAGAAGCGAGTACTAACACTTCCTCCTCCAAATCCCGGAGCACTTTCTATTTCTCTTCTGCTTTATAAACTTCAGTGCTGTTCCCTTATATTCTCTGCCCACTGTAGAGCCATTTTCAGTCTTCTGCCCTTTACCTAATTGTTTGTCTTCCTCCTCCAACATCTGGAGACTAGTTCACGTTCTCCTGCTTCCTCAGCTCATAACTCGCTTATAATCATGATGTGCTAGACTGCCTGTGCCTTTTGGCAGTGCCCGCTCACATGGCTGTGGAGGTGTAGGAAGCAGAGAGCAACAGGGAGGAGAGTCCTGGCTTGGCCTCCCGTGGCAGGCGCTCAGCGGCGTACGCACATCTGCGGCTCTCTGCCCTCTAGCGCAGCTGGTGTCTGCAGTACTCTGACAGCTGGGCTCGTAACAAAAACATGGTTCCACAGTCCTTGTCTGCACGACTAAAATTGCCTGCTGTTGTTGCGGGTGAAGTTGGCAAAACTGATGCTAAAGGCTGCACATATAGCCGATATTCAAGGCAAGCTACAAGAGTAACAAAGGAAAAGATCTGTGACTTGGCTTCTGCCTTAGGCAAAACCCGGCTTTCTTTGGGTTTGTCTAATCAAAACAACAACAAAGACAGTAGGATTTCCAAAAGTTTGTATTTGCTGCTGCTCCTTCTCCTCCTGTGCCTGGTACCTGCTAGCCAGAGTGCAGTGGGTCAGAGGGTTAGAGCTGGATGACCGGTCTGTCCACGTGGTAGAGCCAAGCAAGTGCTACATGAATGAATTACAGTATTCAGTTTGTACTCATACGCGTAGACTGGCTAATCTCATTGGACTCCTCTACCATGGAAAACTACTGTGTCAACCCTGTGACAGAAGGGTGCCCCAGAAGTGGTGTATGGAGCTTTTTGGACCCTTTGAAGTGCCAAGAAATAAAAATGGAGACAATATGGAGAAAATGTACTAGGCCAGTACATTCAGTGGTGTTGGGGGTGAGCTGTACAATGCTGTTGCTGGCTGTACTTCTCTGCTGTGTTCTACCCTTATGCAACACCTTACACCTGTGCTGTAAGGCTGCTTTAAGATATTTCTTCAGAGTGCTGCTGAAACACTCTAACCGACCCTCGGTTTCCACCTTTCCAGGTCCTCTGCCAAACGCTCTGTGATCAGATCCTAGAATACAGCCTACCATATTCTCCAAGTTTCGCATTCCTTCATCTTCATTTATCTGCTGTATTTGTTATTTTTGCTTTCCCTGAATACAGGGAAATAAGCCTTTGTAATTGAATGGTTTGTTCTTCTTTCTAGAATCACAGCAGCTACACATATTCACAATGCCAGCAGCAGATCCCATGCTATCTTCACCATCCACTACACTCAGGTTAGCTAAAAATAATCCAACTTCCTTTCCTCTTCATTCTCAAAAAGCATTGTTCAATTTGTTGTGCATTGTTTAGTTGTCACTAAACAACAATGTTGTTTTGTGCTGTTTGTAATAATCTTGGTGGAAGCTGTTACTTATTTCCTTTGGATCACACTGCAGATGTGTTAACTTCGTACACCACGTGATGTTTTGAGTGTTTACTGAAGTATTCTTGTTCCTTTTTACAAGCTTATAGTCAGAAGTGATGCCAAAGACTCACTGTAAAAAGAAATGTTTAAAGTTTTAATCAGCCCTTTGAAATGCAATATCCCTTCTAGGGTGCTGTGAAAATTACATGTGAATATGTTTGAAGTTATGTTTTGTCACACTTGTTTAGGATCCTTAATTGCAGTATAGCATTAGTTTAACACTTACCAAAATTTTGTATCTGTCCAGCTTTTCAAGATGGGCTCATCTCTTTAGCATTTGGCATCCAGTACTCTCCCAGAGACAATGCACCCTTTCTCTGGAGGAATTATATCCTTCCCTGGCAGGGAAGTCGTTCAGTGATCCAATAGACCTTTTCTATCTCACACTTCTAACATCCTGTAATCACAGAACATTTTGGGGTATTTTTCAGTAGTTTCACAAAAGACCTTTGGAATACATTAGTGGAAAATAACTGCAAGATCTACAAGAAAGCCTTTCACAGTCTCTAGGCTGTAAAGGTTTTTTTCAAGAGGAAATCGGCGTAAGAGGGTAGTTTCTCTGTCGGGTGAGAAAGCTGTTGAGTTAATGGTTTGAACATAGTCAGTGGGTCAAGGTCACAAAGAAAGGCAGTGAGAAAGTCATATGTACAACTCAGTTTCAAACAAAAGAGCACATCTATTTTATTTTCATTATTTAATTAAGAGGAATAATCTTCCTTATTTATATTTTTCTCTTCAGGCTATATTGGAGAACAATCTCCCCTCTGAAATTGCAAGCAAGATCAACTTAGTGGACCTTGCAGGCAGGTAATAATATACTGAGGGGCAAAAAGGTAATTTTCTCTGAAGATGCTGGTAGTACTGCCTTAAGAGATGAAATTTAATATTTTAAAACTTCATTAAACTAACAATAACTAATGACTTCTGTATACAGTAACAAGGAATATTGAGCTAATATTGTCTCTGCCATCTGTTCTTCTGTATTGGGTATTGGATTTCATTGAGGAAGGGAATTCCTGGGTCCTCAGATCCAATACTGTGCTGTTGCATACATTTAAGGTAATTTCATTCAACCCTGTATTCTTATTAGGTGGCTTTTCCAGTAGCTGTTGGTGGAATTACCAAATCTGAGCTTGAAAAGAGAGAGGAAAAAAGGAATGTATTCCTCATGGCTGCCTAGCATGGGCAGGAGATGATAGTCATATCTTACTGCTTATGTTGTTCATGTTCCAAAAGTTCCTAAGTCTCTCATCTTAGCTATGCATTTCAGTGAGGAACATGTGGTTACGCTGGACAGAGAACAGAAAGATGGAAGTTGTGCTGCAGAGTTGTAGAACAGTTGTAGAACAGGACATTTTTCTTTCTCAAGAACATAAATCACCATGCATGTCTGAGCAGAGAAAGTAGTATTGAGGGGATATACAGACTTTTGCACTGAGCCAGTCTACCCTTGCAGAGTTGTAAAATGTATGTTGTTGGTTTTTTTTTTTAAATTCAGAACCACTAAGATTAGGTTGCCCAGTTCAGGCTTGAATTTATGTTTTGATGCGTCTTTAACAGTAGTTTGCGCCGATGGCCTTTGCTCATGGTTGTTTGGACTTTCTGAACCTCGGAGCAATGTAAAGTATGAAAGCATATGGTTTTTTAATTGCAAAGCTTGCAATTTCTGTTTTCTTGTATGTCAGGAAAATACATAATGTTTTCATATTGATTGTATGTTAATAATTAAGCATTTTTGTTTGGTTTGCATTGTCTTTTCCATGCTTGTGTGCTACAGTGAAAGAGCTGATCCCAGTTACTGTAAAGATCGAATTACTGAAGGTGCCAATATTAACAAGTCATTAGTTACACTTGGAATTGTCATCTCCACTTTAGGTAAGCACAGTAGTTCTTTATATTGAAGGGTAGTGATAAAAGCATAGGACTCACTCACCGTATGCCGTGTCTTAATGTTTGTCTGTATTTACAACAAAAAGCTGAACAGAACAGCTGTGTGGCATCTTCATAAACTGTAACGACATCTAAGGAAATTAAATAGCCATGACAGAAGAAGATAACCCCTTTCCTGAGCTCTGTGGTGTTTCTTCTTCAGCACAAAATTCACAGATGTTCAGCAGCTGCCAGAGCATAAACACCATAGCAAGCGAAGGGGAGAGCAGTCATGCGGACAGTCCTTCCACAGGCAGCGTCAGTGGGACCAGGCGACCGGCTTACATCCCATACCGTGACTCCATCCTCACCTGGCTTCTGAAGGACAGTCTTGGGGGCAACTCCAAGACCATTATGATTGCCAGTGAGTTTGGTTTCTGTCCATTGTTAACATTTTGCACTGCGTTACCCCCTTAAAATACATCTCTACTGCAGTGAGAAGACAGCTGTATCACTTAGAATCTGTCCTTGTAAAGATTTTCTTAAATGCTTCATAGGATACTCAAGGAAATGAAAAGCCATGCTGATTGTGCATGAAGTTAAACTTAAGAGTATTTCCAAGGTCATAACTTTGATTTAAAGTGATTTATTCAGTTACAAATGCAATCTTGAGAAGGCATTCTCTGTGAGCTTGATGAAATTTCCGTAAGGATATTTTTGGTTTTGTTTTTTAAAGAAGCAAGACTAAAAAAATCCACCTTCTTGAAAAGTGATGGATTAAGCTGATTACTTTTTAAAATCGTGGGTTTTTTTCTATTTGTTTTCTGTCTGTAGCTATCTCTCCTGCCAGCTCCAGCTACAACGAGACCATGAGTACCTTGAGATATGCTTCAAACGCCAAAAATATTATTAACAAGCCCAGAGTGAATGAGGTGAGGCCTTGAGTTCTGCTTTTCATTCTTGTTCCATTTTGTTGTGTGTATTATTTAAGGTTTATTCAGTATATCTGCTCCTTGAATAAAATTCATACCTCTTTTTCCCGTGTTAATGAGAGCTAAATAGGAGCTGGATATTACAGAAATAATTTCCTTAATCCCTTGCAGCTTAAACCATTTAGAATTTCACACCTATTTTACATTCTTCATCTCTGTCTGTTGAGTTTCAATCTTCCTTCTCTTTGAATTATTATGACGAGTATGTTTACCCTATGTCTTTATCCTAAATATTGGCAGAGTTACAGATCTGTTAGGACTGTTTGTTACTATTTAACCTGTTACTGTAAGTGCATAACCCTTGCAACCCTTCCTTTTGGCATGTTGAATGAACTCTGTTAAGGCTGCAAAGTCAAGAATTCAAAAGTTAATATACGAGGCCCAAGGTAGTCTATGTAGTCTCAATTTGTTTTCTTTTCAGTACACAAAACAATGAAGCCTTTAAATACATGGGAACAATTTTTGCCACAGAACCCCAGCTTCATTCATTGCAAAAAATAGGCCAGGTATGAACTCTGACTGTGTGGCAGATTCATCTGTTCAGTTGTGCAGGGGTCCTTCACATGCTGCACAAGTTACAAGGTGGCAGGGTATTAAGGGGAGAGTCTGATGCTGCCTTGGAGGACTGGATTCTGTCGCTGCCCCTGCTACAGCATTCTTGTTCAATGCTAGTCCAGATGCTTAAAGCAAACTTTCAATATGTGCTTGTTCCTCATTTTCCACCCTTACCCCCACTCCACATTTATCAAATGGGAAAAGTGTAAACTCTCCCAATCAAAGACATGCTGTTAAAATTGATTAGCAGTTGTGGAGGTTTTAGACACTATAGTGATGAGAACCGGCATAAAAAAATGCATGGGGAAATGCATAATTCTGTCTGTCTTCACAGCAAAATTCAAATAGTACATAATAATCAAGATCTATGATCAAACATGCTAGAAATATAAAATTCTGGAATTGCTGCTCTTTAACTGGGCATTCTTCACCTGGCATTCTGCATGAGGCTGCTGTCCTACAGTGATCACGTAACTTAAGGACTGAATCACAGTGTATCCATTTAAGGGGACTGAATCAAGGTTTCAAAAAAAGTCTTGATTCCAGCATTTCCTAATCTTTGAGCAGTTGACTTTACAGCTTTAGTAGTGTTCTTTTGTGTTTTGGCCTGGATGTATCAAGATTTTATCTATAGATAAAAGGATAGAATCTTAGAGATGTACTTCATTTATTTGCTTTCCTATGATACCCTGTTAAATCTTGGGCAGAAGGAAACCCTTCTAATCCAGGGTTTCCCAAATTTAATTTGCATCCGTATTACCAGTGCCTATAACTAGTTTTTAGACATCACTAGTGGCAGCAATAGTGTGTTTGGTTTTGGCAGCAGCAGTTCTCAACTCTGTGACAAGCAGGTAAACACAGTCCTCCTGGGCTGGCTCTTGTTACATACAGCCTCTCAGCCTCCCAACTTGCGTGCCCATCACTCTCTTGCATAGGCCATGCTGGACCCTTAACTCCATCCCTTCAGCTAGCTGCCTTCTTCCCCTCACTGCAAATTGACCTGAGCCAAAGTGTCACTGGCAGCCCAGAGGAAGTTGACTCTTGACTCAAGAGTTTCCCTGAACTGTCTGCAGAAAGCTGGTTTCCAGAAACTGCATGTACAGAGATGCTTACTCTGAAAGTGAGATAAATGCCTCCGCACAAGCAGGCAGGAAATGCTTTCTGTATCAGCTGCAGGGGCTTTTAATACCATGGTTGGTGACATTCTGACTTGGTCTCCAGTAGCATGATTTTCTCCTCTGCATGACAGAAATAACAGCATTTTTCTGACCCGATGGGACTGTTTTGAAGGTAAATCTATAAAAGTAGTGATGTATCCAGCTATTGTCATGATGGGAACAAATACTATGGTAGGTCTGTGTTCAGAAAAGAGACGGAACAAAGTTTATGGGAAAAGAGAACCTATCAAAGATAGGAACAACCTGCCTCTAGGCAGTACGTCCCAGGGGCCTGGTAGAGTGGAGCAAGGAGTACTGCTGTGAGTGTGCCCGTTCCCCTCTCCTCCTGGCTCTTGGAACAGCTCTGCATTGATTTTTTTAGAATGATTTTTCCAATGTTTGTGTCTCAATGTTTCAGGATGCAAATGTAAAACTGATCAGAGAACTGCGAGAAGAAATTGATAGGTTGAAAACCATGCTGATGAGCTTTGAACTGGTATGTAGGAACACTTCCCAACTGGAGCTCTAATGGTGCTTTAGGTAGCTATAGCAGCTTACTTTCGTCTTATCTGTTTATCTTTCCATGTTTATTGTAACTGGAGGGAAATTAAATTGTTCTTTGAGTGATTGCACGACGATTATAAGGCTAACTGCATTTCTGTCATTTCTCCTTTTTCTGGCATTATATTGATAATCCTGAAGTATATGCAGTTGTGTAATGATTAGGAAGGATTTTCTTGCCTGTCTTTCATGGAGTCAGATGGTTTTGTCCAGAAATACCATGAAATATAAATATTTTATTTGTAAGGATATGGAAGGACCAAGACAGTACAAAATATTAATCATTGATGTAATTTCCCTGCCAAACTTGTTACAATCCTCTTTCCCAAAAAAGTGAACTGGTAGACCTCAATAGTATTTTGGAGGTTTCACTCTGCCTGCACACTCTGTCCCCCAAAAGAAGTTGTGAATGTCTGTGAGCCCTCACAATACAGCTGACACTCTTTGTGTTTTTCTCCTTTGTAACAAAAATAGCATCTTGGTTTTCCATGCCATGGAGAGCATGTTTTGCTGGGAGAGACTGGAACTACCGTCCAGGATTTATTTACACGGAAGTCTCTCTCTGCTAATGCTCTTTCACCAGTTCTTCACAAAAAGTTGCATGCAATAGCTAGAGAGGTGTAGACTAGATGCTAGAAGGCAGCATCAAATGTCTGTGTATTTTGTCTTTGCTTCTCCTGAGTTCATGTCCTTGAAATCCTGGAGAGTGAAAGAACATGCCTGCCAGTTGTGAATAAGGAAACTAACATGTAGATCTTGGTGGCTGTTGTTTGTACAGAGGAATTCCAGTCCTTCTTGGAGCGATGACAGGGACGGAAATCTGACCGAGCTGGTTCTTCAGAATGAAATGAAGGTGTGTATGACCTATTTGATGCTGTAACTCTCTCCTGTTTCACTGGGCTGGGGGGATAGCATTGCCATAGTTCTGAAACCACAGTGAAAATGTTTTCGTCCTAATCCTTTCCTGTTTGCTCTGAATATGCAGGAAACTGCCATCCTTAATGCATGTTGGGTGCCCTCTACCAATTTGTGATGAAAGTCTCGTGTCCTTAATGGGATACTGTCCATTGCATATCACTAAGTCTGCACAATCTACTCCTTGTTTGAAAGCTGTCTCAGTATATCCCAGTAATTCGTTATACAGAGCCTTTCTCTTCTAAGATTAAACTCTTCCAATTTATTCAAAGGAAATTATTGTGCAGTCACCAAATTACTAAGAAGATTTGATCACTGGTGACCTGGAAAGGTTTTGGAGATCTTAATTTTTAAGTTTTGCTTAAAGACAGGCAAAATAACTAGTTAGCATGATCTTTCTGACAGTTTGGGAATGAGTCTTCAACAGATTAAACCTGCTTCAGTAGGTGGTGGTATAGTTTTTACACTATTTTTTTGTTGCCACAGAAATGTACTGCGATTACAAATACACCTGCATTGCAACTGGTGAAAGAATTTTGCTTTCAATAACTGGAAAAAAATGCTGTTCTTTCTGAAGAAATTTATGTATGAGAAAAATTAACCTGTTTAGTAAGTGAAACAGTTTCTTCTCCTATTCTTTAAGATTGAGCAATTGACCAAAGACTGGACAAGTAAGTGGACAGACAGGAAAGCCATCATGGAAGAATACAGTGTGGACATCAACAAAGAAAAAGCTGGCGTAACAATAGATTCTAGTTTACCTCATCTAATGGCCATGGATGATGATATCCTCAGCACAGGAGTGGTGCTGTATCATCTCAGGGTGAGCTACTGTCACTTGTCTTATTTTTCCCTTGAATTTGGAAACAGTTGTTTTCTTTGGAAACGGAGAGTGGTTAAGGTGGCATTACAACAGCAGCTATCAAAAAGTAAAGGCCACAGCCCACAAGACACAGATAACAAGGGGAAAAAAGCAGAAAAGGATACATGAAAATGGAGGAGGAGAAGAATTCATATGTGGAATAATAAGTTGATCTCTTATGAACGTGTGTGCAAACTATTTGATAATGTATCATAAGCAAAGCAAAATACTCAAATTAGGCATTAGCAGTTTGTCCAGATGGTGCTTTAAGTATACCAGACATACTGGTCCAGATTTTACTAGGTACTTGTATACTTGAGACTGGAATACTTGTATATGTGTAGATCAAAGATAAAAGTAAGCTTTAACAAGCACAAGCTCACTTTGGCAATGATTTCTATATATTGCTCTTTTAACCCTACCAGGCCTGCCAAGTAGATTCCAGGTGTATAGCTTGAACAGTAATTAGTTGTGGCTATTTTCCAGGATCAGGTAGAAATCTTGGCCTCCTAGATATTGTTTTGCTGTGTAGCTGTTCATTTAAGGCAGGGTTTTCACCAAGAAACTTTCATAACATTGCATATATATTACTCCACATTGCGGCTTATGATGTGCATGGCTAGGTCAAATAGTTTTAGGGGATTTTTTTTTTTTTAATTAAATCAGTGGTAAGCTGGACTTTAACTTTTTAATGTTGTGTAAATGAATGGAAATTACTGAAATATTGATGCTGTTTAACGTAAAAGGAATGATGGATGGGCACCTCTACAGAGGTGCACTCATTAGCAAAAAATGTGTTAAATATGGTTGAAAATCATGTATCTGTCTACTAATGAAATCTGTTAATCCAAATCTAGGTTTTGTGCTACTTCATATAGTTTAGGGACACAGGATGTTTTTTTTCCTGTTAAAAAGCTGCAACAAATATTTGAAACAGAAATCATGCTGTTCTTTATCACGTTGAAAGAGAAACCTTACTAAT
The DNA here is from genome assembly GCF_000690835.1 of Fulmarus glacialis. NCBI lineage: Eukaryota > Metazoa > Chordata > Aves > Procellariiformes > Procellariidae > Fulmarus > Fulmarus glacialis. Next base: position 59,532 of record NW_009192308.1, on the reverse strand, counting down.
TTTTCTCATGCCAGCACAAAGAAATTGTACCAGGTAATAATTAGGGACCAAGTAATAATGTCCAGTGCTGATCAATATGCAACTTGAACTACTCAATCCTACATTAACATTAAATATTTATTAAAAGTAATTGCTACTACTTAAATGTTTTTCCATTATGTGCCATTTTCGAAACAGCAAATATTTTCACATACTAATTTTGACAATACCTGAAGTAATTTAAAGATATCCATTTTAATGGCAAAACTTACTTTTAAGGGTCACCTTCTGAAGTCATTGGTGTCTCTCTGTCACACTAACATCTTTGTCCCCTCTTTCTTTGCTCCTAGATGCTGCCTTTTCTTTTCTTTGTGCTTTGCATTTTAGACTCTGGTGTCTATTACCTTCATCTGAACAGCAAGAAGGTAAAACATTAGCAGTTCCTTACATATTAGGGCTTCAACATGTAACAGCACTTTACTTTGTACTCCTAGAGAGAGGTCATGGCAGCAGTTTTCAGATCACGTAGAATAAACATTGTGTTACTCTTTTAGTCTCTTAATATTCCGTAGTGTTAATTGCACTAATCAATGCTGTGCCTATGCTTAAAGATCCTTGCTTTCTTAGGTTCTGTTCTCTTTCTCTGGCTTTCATTAACAAAAAATATATGTTTTCCCTATAATTTAACTGATCTTTTTGCGTAGCTTAAAAATATGGGATTTGTTTATATTGTTTTAGAAAAAGATGTACTTCACAAACTTTTTTGAAAGTTGGAGTACTCCCAAAACTGAAGGGGGAAAGCAATCTCGCTCTTTATGGTTCTATAATGCACCTTGGGAATTCTACCCTTAGCCAGGGAACACTGCCAGAAGAGGGTAACAATGTAAAAGCACTTCAACAGATACGAAGATGTACCTCGATATGTTAAGGTGAAGTTGTGCGATCATTTCATCTTAATCATCTGTCTTTCACTTTTTCAGGTAGAATGCTCAATATTAAATTAGGAAAGAGTATAAATATTTAAATTATTAGCTCAGTAATAGCATTTGAAAAAATGAAATCGACATGGGCTTAGGTTATGGCTATTTTTGTTGTATTTTCTTCTTTAAGTTGAGTTAGTTTGCTTGTATCATATCTGTACCCTTGCTCTCAGCTGCAATTTTTAGTTGTACTTAAACTCACCCAGAATCACTCCACTAACTGGGATACTATTGTGAATTTCGTGAGCCAATACTGCTGTAATATACTTTTCTGAATTGAATTGTATTACCAGAGAGTTATTTCAGCACATTGGGGAAAAAAGTTTCTTTTGGAATTGCAATAACTATTTATTTGTTTAGTCAAGAAGATAATTGTGGTAAAGAGGTCTTTTAGGAGTTGGTTTACTTCTCTTTGTACAAAATACATGTTGCTAACTCACTTGATTATGTGAGGTGAGTCAAAAGCCATATGGATCATAAGTTTTCTACAAGTTATGGCCAAGCCGGGTGGACGTTTTGTGGTTGAGTCCACGGAACGTTAAGCTGACATGTAACTTGATAATTATTCCAAAGCAGGGGCACTGGGCACAATCCAGCTTTCAGCCTCACCAGCAAGGGCATCTCAGCAGGGCTTGTAGCAGAGGGCTCTGTTAGTTGGTTCAGATGGCTGAGCTCTGTGAGGAACTGAATAATAATCATTCCCTTTCCCTCCAATGCACAAAACCACTGTGATTTATCCATAATTGCCCGTAACTGCATCATCTTACAGTAACGCACAGCTTCCCTTTTCCCAGTCTTCAGGCTTCCGATTACTACATCTTGCTTCATCTTTAAATCTAGGTTATAATATGCTTGGAGCAGAAACCATATTCAATTTCTTCTAATTAGAATACAAAAATGAAGTAGTTTAATGACCGTAATTAATTTTAATATGACTGAAAGAGTTGCCACTAAAGTCATTTTAGAGCACATTCACTAATCAGTTTACAATAATCAAGCGTAGTGTCTCTTCGGAGCTGGGAAATGATCTTGCTTTGTTTTCCTAAGGAAAAAGATAGAACCAGTAATGGAACATACTAGACAGGTGGTAAATTAATTGCTTTTTTTGGTAATTTTTTCTCTTAGTATTGATTAAATGACTTTGTTTTATTGATATTTGCGCTGTACCATAAGAATACTGTCTCCCTTCCATCACTGGCCCATAATATGGTTTGAGTCTGCTTGTTCTGGAGACTTTTGTTTCTAGGCAGTTCTTTGAAGTTATTGAATCTTCAAGTTTGGGAACTTGCCCATATACCATAATCACCAAGAAGACTTTTTATAAATGTCATTTAAGTTTTGGAAAAAAGTTCTCCTTTAGCAGTTAGTTTGAAGAATTTATAATCTATGACAAAGTTCCCTTACGAAATAGGAATTCTGTTACTTTTATATCTGAAAAGCCTAGTTAAATGAATAGTCATTTTGCAGCTTCTTTCTTCCTGCATGGATATTTATAAAAAGAATTATCTCATTTCTGCAAACGAGTCCCACTGTAAAAGTTCCAAGCATCAGAACATATTCAAAAGTGTTCATATTCAAAATATTTGTCTCAAGCACAGTCCAAAAATCATCCACTGAGGGTTACTTCATCGACTGGAGTCGTAATAGGAGAAGCTGACATAGCTGCAGGACAAGAAGTAATTGCATCGCTATGGGAGACAGCAGGCTGAAGTATTACAAAGTAGTAGAGAGAGTTTGCTCTAAACAATTCTGTCATTCGGAGGTGATTTATTTCAGGTATTTGCTAAGATGCTGTACCAAAGCTTTTTAAATTATTATATATAATCCACTTTCAGTAACTGACTTTTAAATACATTTTTTTTCTTGTTTTAGGAAGGAACAACCAAAATTGGAAGAAGTGATTCAGATGAAGATCAAGACATTGGTAAGAGAATGATATTACAAATTATTTTATGATATGGTCAGGTCAAACCAAGAGGTTTGTATTTGTCATGTGTAATAGCTAGGTAATTTTTCTGTTTGTCAGCTTTCTTTATAGAAGAACATAAGTGGAAGAGAATAATTGTTTAAGCTGGCTAAAATCTGTCAGTTATTTTTCGTTTTTGTTTAAGAGGTCAAAAAGTCAATGGTCTTGACCTAACTGAGATCTCTTCAGAATTTTCTCTCCGCTTGTGAAATGCTACACTAGAGTTTAAAAATATCTTCATCCAACATCCAAATCTTGGTATGTTCTATCCTAAACTAGTGGAACCAAGTGATCATGAGACATTGAAAATGCTTTTCAACTCTACTTGGGCAGAGTATTTTAGATATAAAATCCAAATTATTCAGAATATTTTTTATTTAATTTCATTTCTGCTCTTAATTTTAACAGTCAATCTCAAGAGCTACAAATTATGTTAGAGAGTTGAAACTTTATACTGAAATTGGAAACTTTGTGGAATCTCGCTTTTGGTTAGTTCTGCTAAGTTTGGTAAAGTTTGATTATTTTCTGCCAGTAGGTTAGTAAAATATAAACATGAAATGCCATAATAGCAATAAGAAAATTCAGCACAATAGAATATGCACATCAGCTCACAAATCAGAAAGTAGTGTATAGTTTTCCAGAACCAGAAATACTTTAAAAGAGCAATCTCGCTATTTTCAATCAAGTAAGTTTTTTGTGTGATTGGGTAGCAATCAAAGACGACAATTTAATCTCCTTGTTCTGCACATGACATAGTTCTCTGAGGTATGAAGTATGCAGTCATAGTGTCAAACAGTGCGTGGTATTTCATTCTGAGGAAAATAATGCAAACCCTACCCCTTCAACAGGTGAGATAAAACAAATCTATACATTGTAGTTTTGCAGGGACGATGGATTGAAAGGGATCATTGTATGATAGACAACAACTGTGGGATTGTGACACTGCGACCAGTTCAGGGCGCACACTGCACTGTCAATGGATGTGAAGTCACTGGAGCATGTCGTCTGTCACAAGGTAAGGCTTCCTTTTTCTGTGAATGCTGCATTATAATCAACTTACCTCTGGAGTTTAGAGACAAGGATTTATGGAACTCATGCAGATCCAAGAAATGCATCTCTCAGTCTCCTACTGCCGCCTAGCACCACAAGGTTTGATCCCTGGCTAGAGCTTCCAGACTGGGACAAATAAATTAAGTACCCCACAGAAAGCAAAATGAAGACATAGGTGACAATATTAAGACCCCTTTGGGCAGCAGTAGTCTGTAGCCTTCTGAAAAGGGAAGACCTGTAGTCAGAGGCACTGTTGTGGAAAGTAGTGGAGACCGGCTCTAAGCCAGCTGACCACTGTTTTTTGGCAATTATGTAATATGGTTGAAATGATCTTCAACTTTTTCATGGTATGTTTAGGTGGAGAGTACTAGCCACTGAGTCATAGGCTATGGTGAATGAGCTCAGATGAAATGGATCAGGCTCCCATATTTTCAGGTTGTTTAAAATAAAAAAAACAATCCAGTTTCTGGGAACTTGCAGTGATCTGGATTCTTAAAAAGATAGTGTAAAAACAAGTTTCCAGCAGTGGGTTGGTTATGTTTTTGATATGAAGTCATGCTGGTCTTTAATATGAACAGGGAATTTACTGTTATGTTGAGTTTGCAGAGATCTCCAAGATCAGTTTGCTTGGATGCTGTCATTACAGAATGATAACTCTGCTGTTCCATAGTGGCAAATTTTAAAAATAGTTCCCTGCTCTGTGATGGTCAGAAAGCTGTTGGTCAGAATATTGTGGGTTTTAACATACTATTCTGTAGTAGTTTGTATGTGCTGTAATAGGTATACTGCAGTTAAGAAGCTGCTAACACTCTAGGGACCAACTGTTTGATCTGTTTGATGAGTTATGTCTCTCTAGATTTCTAATTAATTTTTGTTCACAGGGGCCCTTGTTGTCCTTGGCAAGTCTCATAAGTTTAGATTCAATCACCCAGCAGAAGCTGCTATCTTAAGACAGAGAAGATCAGTAAGTTCTAAAAGTGTATTTTTCTCTCCTTATTCTTCATTGATTTTCCTAATTATTTTCCCTCTTAAAAGCAAGCCTGAATAGATAATATTTCTTCACATCATTGTATTCACTTGCTTCATTTCCTTCATCTAATGGTCTGTAATGACACTAAATCTTTTGTGGGAGGACACTAGCACTTCTTTGATGCAGATCCCTTGAATAATTTAGTGTTTCCTATTTCTAGTCATGACTACAGTAGGATTGAAACAGAAAGGCAGAATGCCGCAGTGAAAAGACCAGTTAAGAATCTTTCCATATTTGATAATTTTCTGAATTATCTTCTTTCTCTGTCATTTCACCATCCCGAATGAGGTATAGTAGAAGAAATGGAAAATTTATGGGATTAAGTGCTTGAGTATTGTTGAATCTGAAAGCACTTAATTGTTACATACATCAGAAATAGATAAAATATTTCTTGGTATGTTAATCTCAGGAACTAACTACTGCAAGATATTATTTGGTCAGCTGGTTCAATAAAGTTTCAAAAAAATTAAATAATTCTTGAAATGACTGGCATATATAACTAAAAACCCTAAATTAAGAATGTAAATTTTCTGGTTTAAGACATAACCGTATTACCAACAGATATTGGCCAAAATCTACCTTTTAAAATGGATTTTCATACAGTAGCATTTTATACTTTCCACTCAACTGTCCTTTTGTACTCACTTCTGTAGTTGAGATAAAGGGCTTAACTTTCATTTGTTTTCATTCTTAATTTCTTGATTAATGAAACATGCAGTACATTAAAACAGAGCTACAAGAAGAGGTGTACTTAGTAACAAATACTTAGCAATTTTGCAAATTCTCAAAGACTAAGCAGAAGTGTAAGTGAGATTATAAACTCACATGGGAGGTATTATGCAGCATTGCACACGATAGTCAGCAACGGCGGTATTAATGGTAACTTGGAAGTTTCTGGGTTGCTATGATTTTTTTTTCTTCCTGTTCTCATGTTGTGTGTTTTGTAGATTAATGAAGCCCCACCCGTTCTGAATTGTGGAGCTTTGGACTGGCTCAACTTGGATGGAAGTTGCACCCATTCTCCTCACTATATCCTTTCTTCTCTTGACAAGTAAGTTTCAAACAAACAAACAATTTCTCATGTGGGATGATGTCTGAAACCAGGACTTGGTTAAGACAAAACTAAGTTGTATATAGAATAGGTTCCATCACGTTTTCAACTGATCAAATAAAAATGCATTGACCGACTGACTAATATACAGTGTTATGGTATCCAAGCAACAAACCTGAAAAATTATTTATTGATGCACGATGAATATTGATGCACAATCAAGAAGATGCCTCAGATGAGACTGTCAGCCTTAATTCAGTTCACTTGCACATCTGCATTATAGCTGTTTTGATTTATGAGCTAATCTGTAATTTTTGTCATATTCTTACTTCAGTGCACAGAATGGACTTTTCTAGATATGATTTAGCCAAGGTAATTATTACCAATTCAGTTTCCTTCCTAATTTGTTGTGGAAATCAGAAGGTTGGTTTGTTCATAAATTCCCTTTAGTTCTAGTCTCCATTGAGCCCTTCATCTCAGAAAGCCATTGTGATTCTCTCTTTTTTTAAAACTGAGCGGTAAATAAGGCATAGACTGCTTCCAAAATGTTGAAGAGCTGCTCATACGCACAGTGTCTAGTGTATGCTTTTCATGGCAGAGCCTTTCTGAAAGGGAGAGGATTGGTGTGATGAAGATACTGATTAATATGTATCAGGAAAATGAATTAAGATATCTCCTGTGTTTCAGTTCATAACACTGAAAACAGAATATCACAGAATTAAATGTAATTGGGTTCTTTCTCTTTTTTAATTCCTCTCAGCCTGGCACATTCAATTGACCTGTTAAAGGCAAGAAACAGCCATCTTCTCATTCATATCTGTTATAGTTCTGCTTCTTGCTAGAGTGGTTTTTTTTTTTTGGTGTGGTAACATACTGGGAATCTTTTATCTCTTTCTAGAGGAAGTATCTCATCTTGTTTTTATGAGCATAAAATGTTATCTCTGTTTTGAACATCTCTTCATACTTCTAGTCAAGTGGCTTGCTTTCCACCTTGGATAGTGTGTTTCTATGTGTTCTCTTTAATGTATCTAATCTCTGCATTTGCTTTTTCGTTTGCTGCAGTGATACCTTTCTATACCAAATGGCATTTCGTTTTGTTTCTGTACTGAGGTACATTTTACACATCACTGCTATTATTTTCTTTGTAAAAATTACACAGAATTTAAAAATAAGGATTTGTCTAATGACCTTCGAAAGTAGATACCAAGTTGCTCTTTACATGGGTATAAATAGCAGAGGTGGAGCTTTTGTCACAGAAATTTGTTGATGATCCTAGAAAAACCTGCAGAAATCCCGAAGCATTGTGAACAGTTTAGCACAGAATTGCAGTTGGTTTTTCCTTTTTTAACCTGACAAAACTGAAGAACATTTCTGATTGATTTTTTTAGACCACGTTCAGATAGCAGATTTGTTTGTGTTGATCAATTTTTTAATCACTTGGACAGGACTATGCATATTACATTGCTTAACATTACCCTCATACTTACCTAGAGTGTTTCAAATGGTTACTTCAGCGAAAATGAAAAGCATTATGGTACTGCATTCGCTTGATTTTTACGAATGTCCATCTCTTACAAGAATAACCTATAAACTATCTCTAATATTAGTTGTCTTTCACCTTATATAATCCAGTGGTGTTTTTTTCCTCTTGAATAGTTTTTTGGCAAAGATAAACTGAATTGATCCACTCAGCCTTACTTTACAGTAACCAGTAAGCCTGTGTTTCTGTCCAGACAAGTAGTTTTGCTCATGGGGGGGGTTATAATTGAGACATCTAGCCTAAGATCTATAATACAAGGATAAAACGAGATATATGTGGTCTCTCAAATGTCCAGCTTTCGTGAAGAAAAGTCAATGTCAAGTCCTAAAAGGTGTGTCTGAAGTACTTTGCAAACAGTAATATAGGACTAAGTGGACTACAGGGAGTGCTTATTTGCTTATCAGTAAAAAGTCCACCTAGTGCAGGGTCTTGTCTCTGTCAGAAAGAGATGCTTAGAGGAAAATATAAGAACAGGGCAAGCTATGTGTGTGTGTCTCTCTCCCCCTCTGCCTCTTCCCTCTCACTTGATAGTTCCTGATGCTTTCCCAGCTGCTAGCAATCTGCATCTTAGAACCTTCCTCTACTGAAAATTATAACAACATCTCTGTGTATAATAGGCTTCAGTGAAGTTTTCTTGCCTTCTTTTGAACATCTTTATGATTTCCTATTTTTATTTTTACAGTCAAAAATGTAGAAACTGTAAAGAAAACAAATGTTCTCCTGAAGTAAGGTAAGAATATTAATATGTCTAAATCATGCTGAATTTTTTGGCCCCTCTTTGTCTTTCTCCTGTGCTACACTGATTTCCTCCAGAAGAGATGCAAACTAGGCTTCAAGCTTTAATTTTATTTTATCATATTGAAACAAGAATCTGTACATGCAGCTGAGTTATAGGCAAGTCTCTGCAACCATGTTCTTTCTTCATACTCGATCTTGTGCAAATGGTTTGAACCTCTGTTGCTGTGCAGCCTGTATTTTAAAGCCATGACTAGAGTGAGGTTTACGCTGAAGCTGCCACCAATTTACAATATGTAAGAACCCTAAAATATATTAAATTTTATGCAGTAGTAGATACTGTGAATACTCATTATTATATTGAAAATTCCTTGGACAAATTGTGTTCTCTTGTGGTTCTCTTGTGGTGAGAAGAAAACGGCTTTATGGAAGAGTCCAAAAATGAAGTCCTAGCATAGAACATGCTTCATTCATGCAAAGAAGCACAGCAGCTGCACATAAAAATCATTCAGAAATTCTTGGACTTCCATGGGTTTAACTGCTCTTTAATCAGGAACTGATGGTACTTTGCTTTCTTCTGGATTTTTTATCTCAGAACATATGAACATATATATTATGGTAATGATTACTTACAGTCTTATCTCCCATGCTGTCAATATGAGGACATTTTTCTCATCTGCTTTTCATGAGTTGAATTACCAGTTCAACCTCTAATTGTATGTTAAAATATTTTGAGAAATGAGAGAGAAAACAAATTTCTACCATTGCACCCAAATATTAAAACTTCAGGCATGAAACTTTCCTTGAGAAGAGGTGTGATTCGTTGTATTCTTACGTGGCTGCTTGCTCGTACACTCTACTCAGAAGAGCTCCAGCACTTCAAATTTCCGACGTTTGTTGTCAGCCAGCAAAGACACAGAAGGCTTGTGGCTGGCATCAATCATCATAGAATAGCTTCACCACAAATAAGTAGATAATGAAGTTCTTGCTCCTGTCATTACCTTAATGCCGTACATATAAATGTAAAACCTGATCTCTTGCTGGTTTGAAAAAAAACAGGAGTTGTTCCGTTAGAGTCCAGTGGTATAGCAGTACACTGAATTAATTTTAGCTGTTTGGAACATGTTTAAGCTCTCTTTTCTTGAAAATAACAACATTGTTAAACCGGAAAGAAAAAAATAATCTTCTTATAAGAATGTGTGAAATTCTACTGAACTGGAAAGGAAACAGTGCCCGTAGGTATGGCATCTGATGCTGGAGAAAACAACACAATTATTATTCTAATGTGGTATAATTAACATATCCAACTAATATTTGTAAAAATAATACTCTGAGTTCTTAATAACAGCTTTAATTTGAGAATTTCAAAGTGCTCTACAAATACAAGTTAAAGAAATCTTTTGCATATCTTAAAAGATCCCTCAAATATTTCATTTCACAGAGAAATGCACTGTGTCAGTTACAGCAACTCTACAACTTACAGCAGAATCACATGTAATGGGTTAGCAGGGGAACTAACTGATTCTATATGTAACTGAAATTGTAAGGGGAAAACCTGTGATAGATTGTAGTTCCAGCTGAACTGGAATTTAGCAAGGTAGCGGTAACCTTTACTGGAGTGTGTGGCTGTGTCTTGTGCCTGTGACTCCTTGCCAGAGAGAGGTCTGTTTTAGAAGTGTATTTAAAGGGTTGCCTTAAATAAGTCATTGCCTTACTGTTGTTTTGGGGGCTTAGGCAAAGAAAAAATGAAGTTTTGCATGGAAAGGCTAAAAAAAAACCCCAACAAAAAAAAAATGCACAGATGTGCTTTTTCTGTAAGCAAACCAGCTAATCAGAAATCCAAATGATACTTCACCTGATGGTAACTTCCATGAAGGGGGTTACTCTGTGTGTACATTTCCGAAGGTCCCTTATTTCTAAAGGTTTCTGACTCTGCTGGCCGTTTTGACTGATTTCTGGTTCCCACCTCCTGCCCCCCAGCTTTTGCTCTGAATTGTGAGTGGCATTGCTTCAGGAAGCTGTAGGAGGTTGATAATACAAGGTCTTCCTATCTCCTTCATCTTTCTTCCCTTTGCTTTAGGGAGAAGAAGGGAGAGGTTTGAGCCTCTGTGCTAGGCAGAAGCAAATGTACAATCCCATGCAGCTGCATGGTGCCTGCTGCTGTGTGATGCTCTGAGCCCTGCGGGAAGGACCCCGGATTGGACACGGGTGGAGGGGGAGGACGGAGCGGGGGTGGGTGTATGTCAGTGGATAGGCTTGTAACCCTGACTTGTGATTGCTCTCAGTGCTGGGATTTGCAAGGGTGTAAAATGCCTTGCCAACATCTTTTTTTTCTGCTTTATTATTAACTCTTCTTCCCCTGGAAAAAATAATTTGTAAAAGAAAAACATGACTTAAACACTAGGCAGACAGAAGGATGGGGATGCTAACTTGACTGATGTTTTCTTTGGGAAAATTGGCAATTTCAGCTTTTAGCAAAAGTGATTATTCTCACTTGAGTTTCTCTATTTGAGCCTTCAGATTTTGTTGCAGAAGGCATTCAGCCTCACCACAGAGCTATTGCTGCCATAGTTACTGAAAACTGCATTATGCTGTAGCAGCCGCCAGCCTCTGCATCAGCAGTAGAAGTGTTTGGGGAAGAGGGGAGGAGAATTGTACAATAGGATCCCGGAGAGCTGACGACAAAACAGGCTGGAAAAATTGTGGATATACAGATGGTTCATTTAGCGTGCGTCATGCAAACTTTGTGGAGAGAAAAATGAGATGGAAAACCAATCTGGCAGCATTGGTATAATATGAAAATTTTCTCAGTAATTTGTGATTGTCTTTAGTTCAAGGTTGGTGTCTTTTTGTTGTTGTAATTTTACTTGCTGTTTTTAAAGGTTTACTTGGAGGAGGGGTGACTGTTGACACTTCTTGCTGCATTTGGTACACCTAGAAATATGCATGCTTTTATGAAATTCTCTGCAAGGTTCCTTTTTTTTGTATGCTTTATGCCAGAGTACGCCGGTCCTGTGAAACCAAGATTTTGTGTATGTCTTCAGAAATGAAGCTGTTTCTCTTATGTTTGTCCTGAGCTTATATTATTTCGTGCTAGAACTATACCGATTGCTTGTGTGGGAAGGCAGGAATACAAGCAATAGCAGAAATTGGTCTGTGCTGGATTCCTATATCTCATAGTATTCCTGTATTTCAAGTCTAAATTTAACAGTACATCTCATTTAAGATGTTTTAGATGAAAGAAATGAGTGATCTCATCTACCTATTACAGAATATGGCTAAATTCTTATGTTAACTGGATTTACATTTGTTTTTAGTTTAATCATTCAAACATGTATTACACAAACTGTTCTTTAAATTGTCTGTTAGGTGATTTAGTTATGAAGTGTGTGTGAATCTGTTATTTTCTTTCTGGGTGATTGTGACCTCATTTTTTAGTTTAGTTTGTTGTGTTATTTCCACAAACCAGCAAGACTGTGTTGACGTGACATAGCATGTTCGAAGGTGGAAAGGGAGCATTCTTACTTCATGTTCTTGGTTTCAGCAGTTTCCGTGAGAGACAGATCTGTATCCCAAACCCAAACCAGCCAGTCATTTTGCTCTCACAGTCAGTAGTCTCACGGCCAGAGGAAAAACATCTTCTGGCATACCTGTATTATGTAAGTGGCTCTGCATGAATTTTCATTATGTTTTTGTTCCGCTTGAGAAAACCATCTTTAAGAAGCAACTTCATAAAAAGGTGTTCAACGTTCAATCTCTGTATTCAGACCTGTCTTTACTGCCCTGCCTGGTTTTTGTTTCATACTATTAAAAATTAGGAGATGAAGCAAAGAGGCACTGAAATAGCAGCAGAACTGCAATTCATATATATACCTTCAGCAACAGTATTTTATTACAGAAACTTTAACCTTAGAGAGAGAGAATTGTACCAGCTAACTACATCACCAGAACAAAAGCACTAATAATACTGTAATGATTGCTGTGCCGTGTTTGTTTTTCCAAGGTTTAAAGTGAAGTGTGGGTATGCCTCTGTACTCTGCCTTTTTGGGGTGTAGTCATAGTATGGAGCTGTGATTAATAACATCAGTTTGGCCTGCACCGTGTTCTGCTCTGTGTGCACACACACACGCGTGTTGGAAAGGATCTTACAGTTTTGTGTTAGTTCAGCAAAAAGCCATCAGAGCACACATGAGGGAATACGCTAGTGCTGCTGAGAACAGCAAACAGCACACTTCCATGTGCGTTGTTTGCATTGCTTATTCTCTGGTACTTTATGGGGGGGGGGGGGGGGGGGGGGGGTGGTTTCAGCATTATTGGAAAGTATGTGAAGAGCTTGTGACCCTCTCCCAGCTGTAAACAGATGTTACCTAACCACCTCTGCAAACATTGTGAGGTCTTTGGATTGAAATGCAACACTGAGTTGTTTCATATACTTAAATGTTCTGGGTTTCAGTTTGTAAACAGTTTGAGCTCTGATAGGTCGATTTTATGGAAAGGGTGGCTGAGAGCTAAAAGTCATGGTTAGGAAGAATATGAGACATTTTTTAGTAAACAGTTGCAGAACAAGAATTCGTTGTCTACTGTTTTACTATCATGCTCTGCTTTTCAGCCTTATTGGCAATGACTTACTCAGTTTCCTCAATCTCATACAGATTGGTGCTAATAATGATAAATGAATAGAAATCAGTTCTTCTGATACTTGACTTTCTGATATTTGGTAATGTTAACGGATCCTCATCACTCCTCTTGGATGAATGTACTTCGCTTCTTTCACAACGTGTCTCAGACTAAGTGACTTGCCCAAGGTCATGCAATGGTGCAGTAACAAATTTAGACGCACATTTTTCAACTTTCTTACCACCATGGGAATCGGAGCTTTTATATGTCTGTTAGCAAAACAGGTTAAAGACTACCCCATCATCAGAGTATGCGCAGAGACTTAACATTTACGATTGCTATTAAGGTTTATTAGTTTTAACCTATCAGCAAGAAGAGGCTTCAGCTGACATCAAGGCTCTGTTAGGTTTAGCGCATAGGCATCCAGAGGCAGTCCTCGCCCCGAAGGCCTTGCAGCCTAAGTACGTGAAAGCACAGAGGTGATATAACTGCTCCAAAATCAGAGGGGTTTTGTCTCAGATCAGTACTTTAACCTCCAGATTATATGGCTGCTCCATTACATTTCCTTTGGAAAATATGGAAGATAACCTGGAAGTCACATTCAGGGAAAGCCTCCCTCAGAGTTATCATTAAAACCATGGGAGCTTTTCCTAAACGAGATCCTTCAGATTTAATACTGTGTTTGAAAAGTGATTCTTCTTTAGTTTATCAGTCTAGCTTTAACCTCTGAGTTTGTCCCCCAGTAGTTGGTGGCATTACAAATACCTGAACAGCTGGAGATTTGTAATGGCCATACGAGCATTTCAGTGCTGCAGAGAAGTGTCAATTCAAACCTACTTCAGCTGAATGAGAAATGAGGCATCCCACTCCTATTTTCTAGGGATCAATTAAAGTTTATCCAAGAGGAAAAAATTACAAATCACAGATTGTTGGCATCTTTGTAGTCAAGCCAAGGACAAACAGATCTTGGAGCTGCTTATTCTTATAATTTGTTCCTGTGGGTCCCAAACAGACACAAAACATTTAGCAGATGACAGTAGCAAAGTTTGAACTCTGACTGTTTGCATCATAACAGACAATTGAACAGATGATGTTCCTTTTCAGTTATTCTCACCAGCATTACATTTACATAAACATTAAAACCAAACTGAATTCTGTTTTCTTCAGGTGAGCGAGAGAGTATCACAGTAATATTGTAAATTATTGAGAATCTTAAGGCTTTTTTATAGTGAGGCTTTCCCACTGCTTCTTAAGAAAGTGAAATATATGTTCCATGTAAAGGTGCTCCAGAAGATTTGTAGACTTTGGCTGCTTAATTGTTTCATCTATTTTGTCTGCTAATCTAGCAGAATCAAAGTTGTTGCTCTAGAAATGGTTGCTTTGAACACACGCTTACAATTCTAAATAGAGATGTCAAATTAATTCCTATGTAGCAAAGGTCAAATGCTCTTTTCATACAGGTGACCTTGTATTGGTAATGATTTTACAAACAAGATGATGCTTCCAAAGCATTCCCTTTGAAATTATATTTTTGTTTTCTTTTGACCTTCAGGGACTCTTTAGAGTTTTGATAATTTTGCTCTCTTTAAAAGTATAATAAATACATAATACATAATTTACTTCAGTAGTAAAATGTATTAAAATTTTTTTTTCAAGGATTAAAGACTTAATTTTCTGAGGTTACATATAATAATGTGGTGTTTAAAAATAAAACAACAGGCAAAGATCATATATCACCTTTATAAATAATATAACTTTAACGTTAAGAATTTCTGATGATAATGTGTGGGCAGGTAGAATATATATTCCTTTCAGAGGGTTAATGTATTTTGAATATTATCATGGATCATGCTAAGAATAGATACTATTTTGATTGTTACTCTGCGTGTGTGTGCCTGTAAAATTTTGGAACCAAACATCTCGGAGGGGACTGTACAGCACTTTTTCACAGGTTAGTCACTTTTCTGATCACAATTCTGGTCCAAATATAGAAGCAGTAACCTAATAGAGTTGTTGCATCCAACAGAAAATTGGGTGATCAAGTTCTTTCCTTGGTACTGCCAGAGACTGTCAGTGTAATCTCAACAATGCCTGTAACCCTTTCTAGGTTTGAGATTTTTCATCTGAAAACAGAGAAGAATGTTTGTCATTTCTGTAAAGCACTTTGAAGCACTTAGATGACAAATAACCTATATAGTGGTTATAAAATTTTATAACATATAAACAACCCCCCTTCCCAATGTCATTTTTGGAAGATCTACAGAAAAACGAAAAGTGACAATATCTGTTAAATTCTATTTATTATCTTTCTGGTGATGGAATTTTCTGCTTCACCACAAGAGCTTTCATGTTTGGTGGCATTTATGATACTTACAGGATTGTAGCGTGCTGTGACATGCATATACACAGCTACTTTACCATCACGACTTTTTGTCATAATGCACCCTTATTGAACAAAAAAATATCTTGAATGTTGAATGTTGTCTGCCTTTCTTTAGTAAGATGACTTGTTTTATTACAAATGTTTGGTATT
Organism: Fulmarus glacialis; assembly: GCF_000690835.1. Lineage (NCBI taxonomy): Eukaryota > Metazoa > Chordata > Aves > Procellariiformes > Procellariidae > Fulmarus > Fulmarus glacialis. The sequence continues at coordinate 44,051 of NW_009192308.1, read as the reverse complement.
CGTTTCTGGTTTAAATTCACTGTCAACATTTCTAACAGCAGAGAAATAGATGCTGTGCATGAAGAGTACAAGCAGAAGCTGAGAGACCAGGAAGCTTTCCATAGAAAACAAATTCAACGGCAGCAGCTCTATGTTGAGGATTTAAAGCAGCAGATCCTGAGAGGACAGATCAAAGCAGAGCAGGAACTAGAAAATGACCAAGCACTAATCAACCAGCTGATCCAAGAAAGTGGGTACCTGCCTCCTTCCCCTCTCTCACTTCCCTTCCATTATTGCATTCTTTCATCCTCTTGATGTTTTTGTCCTAGTTATGCTTTATATTATGGGTGGAACTTTTATTATGGCTTATTATAGTTTTCTCTTATAATTGCCTTTCCCTTGAGAACAATTATTAAGCTTTGATTAACAGGACTAAAGGGCCTCCTTCGCAGTGCACCAGCAGCACTGTTTAATTAGCTCTGCAGGTCACTGCTGGGAGAGACAGCACCAGCATGCTACTCCCCTGTGGCACTGAGCCGCTTGTGTCCCAAGCTGTTCCCCGTCCTGCCTTCCTGCAGCTTTGCTTTGCTCATATCTATAGTGCAACTCTACCATGTTGCAGTGTAAACCAAGTCTGCTATTGTGTTTTAAGTTTTTCTTGTGATATACCTGTGCTTCATCCAATGAGTTGTTCTGGGAGATTGAAATTGAGATGACTGTGGTAGTTCCTACCATAAGCTTTCAGGGGAAACTGCTCTAACAACAGTTAGAGGAACCAAACAGCACTTCCAAGACAGCGACGTGTGTCAGTTGAGGTACTCTACGCGTTTCATTGATGATGTCGCGTGTAACAACATAGACCATTTTCATGTGCTTTTAATGAATTTCACTCATTAGGAAAAATAGGATCATGGCATAAGACCACGGCTCAAAATGAATTTTCTGTGGTTGCTATGTGAGTTTTAAACAATTAAAACAAAGAAAACACATCTGAGAAGTCGGTGAGACACTGAAGTTCAGAGCTAAAATCCCAGGCCCAGTTAAGGGAAAGAGAGTTTCACTGGCTTTTATATAGTCAATATTTCCACACACCCCCACCCTTTTATAGTATGAAGAAAATACATGAAGATATTCTGTGGTAAAAACTGAAGTGTGACAAATTAAGATTAAAAATAAGATGTGGGTTTTATATACCTTAAAGATGATTAATTAGTGGTATTGCATTCTCCACTGCTTGAATTTGTTTTAAACCAAAACTGGATTAAAAAAAGAGAGGCATACTTTGGTTCAAATAGGAGTTATTTCTAGGAAGTTCTACAGTGTTATGCAAGAGTACTAAAGGCTAGATCAGTGATCAGATTTTGAATGGCAAATAGCAATGTCACAAGGTGGAGTCACAACATATTTGGAGAGGTACTTTTTAGTGTCAGTGGCTCCTGGCCCCCAGAGGTGCTGCTTTGTGTGCAGGCAGACATATTCAGCAAGATGTCTTGGTGGGGTTGGGCTGCCCCTTAACAAGTTTGTAGACTGATTTGGGAACATTTTAAACCTTGAGATGTTTTTGACCACTGAAATTGGGAGGTTATAGTGTTCTCTAGTTTGTCTTCTAATGAATGATTTGATCCAGGTTTCTTGATAAGCAAAGTATGCCTATTACAAAGGCACCATTCCCACTTGGCAAAACCTGCTATTGGTTCCCGAAAGAAGAAAACTTCTGTGAATTTTTGGAAGCTTCTCAGACCCAAACTTCTGCAGTCTGCTATCTTTTAATTAAGCCAGCCACAATGAAGAGATTAAAAGGAAATTGTGAGGATGGGATGTAGCAGAAGTGGACTTAGGATATGTAGATAGTACAGAGAACCAGGAGAATTCCCCCAAAATATCTTTATTTTGTGGCTCTGTAGACTTGTTCTCTGCTGCCGTCTAGTTCTGCTGTTTTTGCTGTATTCACGCAAAGCTTAGCCGGGCAGGTAGTTTTTTGCCAGCCAAATACAATTCTTCACTTGGCAACCCACCAAAGTTCTCCACCTTTTCTGTGCCCTCTGTGTCTCAGCTCCTGGCAGAGGCAAGTTTGTGAGCAGAGATTAATTCGCATCTTAGAGCTTGCAGCTCTGTTGCAGAGAAACTCTTATCTGCCAAATATTCTGCTTGCTAGAAAGATGCTGAAGAGGACAGATCTGGAAATAAAGAGTTGAGAAAAAAGCTTTGTATGTGAAAGTTAAAAATGTTATTAAGAAAAATTAACTAAAATAATGACTAAAATGCTTCCCTTTTATCCATAAAGTAATTATAGAGTCAGAATTCCTACTTCTGTGCATGTGCTACGTGCAGAGCTGCCAACATAAACAGGACAGGAGACTCATTGTGGTAAGGGTCACTAACGAAGTATGTTTAACAACATCAGTAGTCATCAAGTAAGTGATGCTGACAATGCCATGCACTAATGATTTCTTACATTAGGAAAACTTCTGCAGCCCAAAATTCCTCTCTTGCAGCCCAGCTGTCAGAGCTGCAGGTAGCCCTCCTTCATCACATCAGACTTAAATGCCTCTTAATTCTTAACCCCCTGAATAAGCAACGAAAGGTTGCTTATTCAGTAAAGGACTGAATGTAAGCCCAGCCAAAAAAATGTTGCTGCTAGTAACACAGAAGTGCTTTGAAATCTTTGGTCCTTTGAGAAATGCTCTACTTGTCAAGGAACCTTGCCTGTAATTTTTACATTGCTTTTTCAGCTAAGGATATTTTTTTGTTTGCTTTGCACAGCTGAATATTTTTATAGTAGCATAAAAATGAACAAACTCGGCTTTGTTAAGAGAACATGTCCAAGCCATCAGACACAATCTGGTAGTGGTGATCTCAATAATCCGTTCTTTTGATTGTTACAGTTCCTCATAGCTCAGATTGAAGCCAGTGCGCTCTGAAAAACCTCTAAGAACATCCCCTGCATGGAATAAAGTAGTCTTGCATCCAGGGTTAAAAACAAATCAACCTGGTGTTCTGTGTTCTCTATTACTTCCCCATTGACTGCAAAGATCAGGTTCTGAATATTTAGAGAAGGCTAAGTGTGTAAGCAGAAGTAACATTTTTATTATCAAATTAGGTTAATCAGTTGGTTTTTGAGCATATTTAACATTTACGAAATATGGGGGACATTAACAAAAGCAGAGAAGCTAACTCTCTTTGTGGAGTAGAGTAGTGATTTTACGAAAAATATGCATTGACTGGTGGTATGAGCTTGTCTTTTTTGAATTATGTTCATCCTGACAGCTAAAGATTTTGTTGACTTCACCTGCGTCCTTGCCATGAGAGTATTTGATTTATTTCAAGCACATTACGTGCTGAAGTGCTCATGTACAAGATACGTGGGCTCCCATCAGGCTGTTTTGGCAAGTGCTTGTTGGAGCAGCCGTAGTTGCAACAGGTAGTAAATTTATGGTTGTTGCTTTACCTCAGCCAGGTGCCACACAGGGTTTGTGTTGCTTCAGAAGTTTCCATCTGATGGGATGGAACTGTCTGGCAGGTACCTATACAGTGGCTTTCTTGTAGCCTTGTCTCCAACCCATTTTGAAGGCTGCATGCCCATCTGAGCTGGCAGCTGCCCCCGCAAATGAGGCACATCCCGACTGGGGCGTAGAGAGGTCTAGCCTTCAGGCTTATTGAACTTGCCACCAATAAGGGCGAGCACAAAAATTGCCATTTCCTGTGCTAAACAAAGTTCCTTAGCATGACTCTGGGCTCCCTCATTTTCAGCATGCCTAGGTAAGTGAGAGAAAATAGTTTGCAGGTGGTTTTTGTTGGTTCAGTCAAGTTAAGGAGGAAAGGATATGAGCAAAAGGCACAAAGAGAAATGTTTGGTTTAGAATCATTGTAAAACACTCAAATGCTGTGATGAGAAGTCAGTAACATTTTAAGATTGCACAAGTGCTTATTTTTTCACTCAAAATGTAGGAATTTATTAGGCAAAGGCTCATTAGTGTGTGGATGAAATTCCGTTTGCTGCATTAACACAGAAGCTCTGTTTAGCTCTGTACAACTTCCTCTTCTAGTTCCCTTGTTAACTGCTCTCAGTGCACATACATTCATTCCCTAGCACATACAAAATTTAATCTGTGACTTCAGAATAATTAAAGCACAAGTAGTAGCATATTTCACAGTAAAAAGCTAATACTTCACTACTGTGAATATATACCCTATGTCTGAAAAGTGCACAGAATTGAACTCAGGCCTTTTAATGCTTCCACTGTATTTTAACAACAAAATTGAGGTGACGTTTGAGTATAATATTTTTTTATATAAAAAACCTTGTTTGTAAGCAAAAAGTAGAACGCATTTCAATTTCTCAAATTGTATCAGCCAAGCTCCTGCTTATATCTTGCAGTTATTACCCGAGTCCTTATCCCAATGGAGAGGCTTTCGGTTATCAGTAAAGTAGAGCAATGATACGTTTTTCTCTAAATGGTTTGTCAAGACTCTGCTCTACATGCATAGAAATTCTGTTCTCAAATGAGCTCTCAAGGCTGATTAAATTAAGAAACAAGATAGTAACGAACAATGTTTTTCCTATGATTCTTACTTTCTTTCAATCATTGTTTTGTTTACAGACCAGCAGTGGCTTATAAATGAGAATAAACGACTGGCTGCCCTTCAGCAACAGCAGAGGGAGTTTGCGGTGCAAACAGAGTCTACGCTGTATGCAGAGGCTGAGGTGCAGAGTACCATCGGGCTGGAAATCTGCCCTTCCCTGCTACAGCAGAACAAGAAGAGACTGGTGCAGCTGGAGCTCTTGCGAAGATACTCCTTAAAAAAGGCAGAAAGAAACATAAGACGGAAAAAGGTCAAATTCCAGCTGGAAAGGATAGTCAAGAAGCAGAAGTTACTGGAAGCCAAGCAGAACCTAGAGCAGCTGGAAGCTAGCTGCTGGCTCAATGAAGAGTGTGTGAAACAATCCCAAGTCCTAAATGAAAATACTGCTGTATGGTCCTCTTCGGATCACCCGTTGCAAAAGAGAAGGAAGTCATTGGGTTCGAGTTCCTTGCAGCACAGGCAGCGTTCATTCTGTAACCCACATCTGCCCCAGGTACCCAGGTAAGTTAACATCTGCCAATTCCTCTGCACTTTCAAAAGTAATTTAAATTCAAGGTATTTTCAGTACCACCTATAATCCAGAATGCCTTTCAATGTATTGAAACAGTCCCAAAACTTGCAATATCAGTGAACTTACTATTCTGTATGTCACACTGGAGCTGTTTGTCCTTTTTCTTTGGATCTGTACAGTGCATTTCTTGCTTAGCTCTTTGACATGGCCTTTCTCACTGTTTTTTACATTCTTCTCTCAAGTCTTTCTGCACTTTTTACCTCTTTGTGAATGTTTTCCAGAACTGGCTTAACTCTTGTTCTTACCTTGTTCAAACTGTTGGTAAATGCTAATTTCTGCATAATTTTATCTTGATTAGGGTGAAACTCTTCCTTCAGAATATTTGTATCATTGGGGTTATTCTGGATTGGACTTTTAAGTTGGCCAGCCTTTCTCAAGCTAAATAAACCTCTCTAAAAGTTGGGATGCTAGGGTGTCTATCACAGCATGGTCCTGGAGGCAAGAAATAGCTAAACTCTGCTAAGTGGATTTCTGTGACTTAGAACCACTCTTTATTTTTAACTAATGTTTGCAGCTACTTGAGCCTACAGAGACTAAATACCAAGCTATACCATGTAGCATTGAGCTATTCCTTTGGGTTGCAGAACATATTTCAGGATATCTAGGGGACTGTATGGTTACTGACAGAATTTTAATTTTTTTTTTAATTATTTGCTAGGATTTGCTTTTGAAAGGCATTAAGATTGTTGCTTCATGTATTGTTAGTCTTAACTACAAGACATTACTGATGTGGAAGCGTTGTTAAATACATTTTTCAAGCAAGGATTGGGCTGTATTTCTTCTTTATTTCCACAGCTGTTTGTTGAAGAGGGAGACTGTCTCAAAATTATCTACCTCACCAAATATTGATCAAAGCTGTGAAAGCAGTATAACAGGGAGGTTGTCATCTGTAGAATATCTTTACAGAAGAGGTAAAGACGTTTCTGGGACTGATGACCTTACTGATGAAAAAGGGATCTCCTTTTCAGTCCAGAGGCAGCTAACTGAAAAACAAAAACCATCTTCATTTGGAAATAAAAAAGGAGCAGAAAAAGACTCTAATGATTCAGCTATCATGGCTTATATCAATAAAAATGATCAAAAAATTGAAAAGTTGGATGACAACCCAGGGCAAGCTGGATCTCAAAACCAGACCTCTAAAGGCTCCTCTCCTGATCTTCTTAAGGAGAAAGATGAGCCTGAAATCTTTATTACAGGGACAAGAATGACAAAAGCAAAGGTGCTAGGAGATTTAAGTCAGCCTGCAAGTAGCAATCTAGAACAAAATAGAGCTCAGGTGTCCAATAAAAAGACTAGAATGGATATCAATGGAAAAGGCCACAGGTCGTCTCCAGAAAACTTTCCTAAAGAAGTGAAGAAAACAGTGTATGGAAACCCACCATCAGCGCATCTAAACCAAACAGCCAAGAACTGGAAGAGAGAGACAAACTCAGCCTTGCCAAGTCATGAGAAATCATCAGTGGAACAGCAAGAATTTCTGATGGTGGCAACATCAGTAGGAAATCTCACTAAGATGAACACACAGGCACCACTCGCTTACGTTGAAAAAAAGTGGCACAGTGCTGAGATGCTAAGTGCTGGAGTGTCCAAAACGGCCACAGATGTGCTGCGGAACTGGCAAGAGGATGATGAAAATGAGATTTCTGATACTGACAGTTCCTATTCTGTAGATTCTCTCTCCTGCGCTTATGCAAAAGCTTTCACAGAGAAACTGAAACAAGAAGATTTTGACAGAAATAAATGTCTTGCCAACCCAGAAGATTCTGAGAGTGATGACAGTCAAATGTCACAAGACTCTCTGGTAGAAAAGGAAAATAAAGCCGAAAAGCAAAATAAAAGCCGATTTCACAAGTCAAAGGCCCACTATGAGCCAGCTAAGCTTTACAAAAGCAGAACTGATCACATTTCATCTTTGGTGACATCATACGCATCTTGTAGGAGGTTGGGAAAGCCTGAAAGAAGCTTTTCTTTAGACAGCTTAGCTGATGGAGAAGAGATGCCAGCAGAAGATCCAGTAGAAGAATTCAAATCTGATTCATCTGATGAAGTGCCAGCAGAGATTTTTTGGAAGTTACAGACTCCTAGATCACCAACTATACAGACTGAGGAAGACCATGAGTCCAAGACGTGTGACAGAGTTACAGAAGGGACAAATTATGATCTGAAGCTGAGCAGTTCCTTTTATTTGGATGCTAAACCACAGCCTGCTTCCAGTAATGCTCGCAAGCAGTTGCTGAAGGGGACAAAAGTCTCCTTTGTAGAACAAGAAAGGTCTCTTGACAGAAGACTGTATTACACAAGTGGAAATCCTTTGCTTGCTCCTGGTGCTTGGTCTTCCTGTGACTCAAAGGTTGACATCAGCAGCCCCAGAATAACAGCACCTTCTTCCCATGAAAATTTGGAATTTCAGGAAGCTCATCTGTGCTCTTGGAGCAAACCAGCGCTTTGGCTGAAGAAAGATGATCTAAAGCAGTCAGCTGCTGAAGTTTCTTTTGTTTCTGGCTCTAAGCAGATACACAGCATTACTCACTTATCACATCATATAAACGAAATAAACACAGTTTTCTCCTCTGACACATCAGAAGTACCTTTACCTGAAACAACAACTGGAAGCAGAGTTTCTGACAGTGGATCATTAAATAAGATTCTTAAGGGATGGACAAACTCTAATGAAAATTCTTCCTTGGAATCTCAAGATGTAAGGTCTTCATTTGTTAGCTCAGTAGGACCAAGCTCCTCTTTTGTTCCTATTTCAGCAAAGCATGATTATTACAAACATTCAAGGTCAAATCATCCTGAACAAGAACAACTGAATGAATTATCTACTTACAGGTCTACCACTGAACGCACACAAACATTCAGCTGTTTGGAAAGCGCCTCCACTGCAGACTGCTTGTCACTGGTATCGAGGAAAGAGGAGGATTCTCTCCCCACAACTCATCCAGAGCTGCCAAAAGATCACAATCTGAAAAAACCACCCTTTATTTCTGTGTTGCCTATGCACATTCTGGAGCAGAGAAATGGCTGTGTAGATGCAGAGTTAGAAGACGATTTCTTCAGAACTTTTGAAAAAGATGACCTCGATGATGACTACAATAACTTGATGACAAAATCAAGTATGACAGATTCAGGCAGCGGAAGTGCATCTGTCAATGCACCTGCTGCTGAATCTTCTACAGGACTTGCTCGTAATATGACCTCAACACAGACATCTGCAGTAAAACAAGTCCAATTTGGAAACCATGGGCAGCTTTTTCCAAGAAGGGAAATACTAACATGTTGTGACGAAGGTTTCTTTCTCTGTGACGTAACAAATGAGAACTACTCTCTAGTAAGCAGTTACAAGCTTCAGACATTGGCTGGACAAGGAGCAGAATCAGCTGTTACAGTAGGTCTCCTCAGATCTGGGGAGAGTAATTTGGAAACGATGCAAGAAACGGATTATGAACAAATATCTGCAGAAGAAATAATAACAGAGACAGATTTTTCCTCACGGAAGACAATATATCAATGTAACCCTTTAGCTGTTGCTCACAGTGCAAGTTACGACCAATCTGCAACACCAATAGAGATGTCTCAGAAAGAGATTATCTGTATGGAAACAAGCACAGATAGCTTGGCAGAGATTGTGCCGGAGGTGCCTTCATTCAGAGATAATGAAGAATATGAACCAAAGGATGAAGACTCGTCTTCACTGAATCATTATGAATTCAAAAGCAAACCTGTTTTAAAAAATTATTCCCATGAATGTGCTCTAGCAAACAGTCGGGCAAGTTGTTTATCCCAACAAATTTCAGAAAATTCTACATTGTGCATTGATAATGTAAGAGAAGAAAGCAGTGAAAACAAAGAACACAATGTCTTGAATTCTCAGGCTGTAGTTCAGAAAGATTTTTCATCCAAATATGAAAACTTAGTGGTGAATGAAGTAAGTTATCTAATAGTGAATGTAAACGGCAAAGACACCGAGTCCTTCCCTGCTGCTGTTTGTGAGAGTACAAATGATTTTATCCCAGAATCCACTTCAAGCATATTTTACAAAGCTTCAACAAAAGCTAATCTTTTTCAAAGTGCATCTGAGACTGAAAATTATGATAAACTATTGGAGCATGTCACAATAGTGAAAGGAGATTGTGATGGTACATCTAATCTTACTGTGGAAGTCAGTGCCACAGAAAGTTGTTCTGATGTACGTTCTGGCTGCCTTTGCACAACATGCTCTTCAAAATCAACAGAGCAGAAAAATAGTACGCATAAGACGACCGACATTTCTGTGGAATTTGATGCAACCATTCTCTTGGAAACAGAAACACAGAACAAATCTTTACTTGAATCAAGAGAAGAGGAAGAAGCCTTTTTTGAAAGTGATTGCCCAGAGGATATCTTGCTTGTTGAAGATGATGTAAGCTCAGAGTCGGGAAAAGTATTTGAGTACAACACAAATAAATCAGCTACTGTTTCTGAAGAGGAGAATCTGTATATAAATAAAGAATCCAAATTTTTAAGAAACACAGAAACCGATCCAGGAGAAACCATGGTTCCTTATCAGAATACAAAAGGAAACACTGATGAAGAAATAACAAAATTAATCAATAGTGCAGTCAACTTAGAAAAAAATGCATTGGAAATTAAATCCAGACAGATTGAAAGTTTACCTGACTACCCAGTAGCCAAAGTCCAAAGTGTAATTGAAGACCGAAGTGGAGAGGATTTTAAAGGCATTAGTCTATCTCAGAATCCAAAGAAATCTATTGATATTGTAGCTTGTGAAGTTCAGTGTGAGTTTTATACAAATCCGTGCCTGACACATGAAGAGGCGGAGAAAGATGAACTGCAGGTAGCCAGCACCAGGGTAGAACACACTCAGGAATCAAAAGCACTCGTGCATTCTGGCAGCCGACTTGAAACAAGCTTTTGCCAAAAAGAAAAAAGCGAGAAAATAGAAACAGGTATTTATTCACCAGAGTTTTGTGTTGCTCCCAAAACCACTCATTCAGCTGTGTGTTCCCACACAACAAATGTTACTCAGAATACTTCAGGCTTCCTTGATACTTGTGAGGGGCTTTTACAGATGGACAGTACAATAGAAAATGTGGGTAATACAGAGGACGTAGCTGCAACAGTACTAATCACAAGTAGGCAAGGAAATATTTTAGCAAAACCTGAAAATGAAGGACAAATAAATTCTAGCAATTTAATTGCACATTGTGTACCAAACTGTTTGCCCCAGGAAAACAAGGTTAATGAATGTGAAGTGACTGGGAGTGAAGAACAAATTATCATGACAAACACCAAGGGGCAGATTATTACGAGGCAAGAAGTCATAAGCGTAGATGAAAATGTTTTATGTACTGAAGAGTCTCCAGCTCTACATCAGACGTATTGTGACAAAGATAACAAAGAGGAAATTTTAAATCAATTTAAGATCCCTGAAAGATACCTGACAGCTTCAGGACTAGAACAGAATATACTGTTACAAGATGATTCAAGATGCCATGATTCTACTGAAATGAGTAAAGATGGTGGCTCAGTGGACTCTGTTACAGATACAAGAAATGCAGTCGTGAAAGATACCGATGCATATGAATATTCAGTTGATGATAGCATTGGTATTGACCAATATAGAATTGAACAAGAATTTGAAAGTCTCCACATTAAAGAGGACAGCCATACGTATATGAGTTGTTCTACACGATATCCTGAGCATGGCACTTCAGAAAACTTGAGTGTAAGTATCGTTAGAAAAAGACCTGATATTTGTGAATTGGATCCAGTAGGCTCCAGAGTTGAGGAGGAGAAAGTGCATTTGATGAATCTAGTACAAATGGCCAAAACAGAAAAAGAAAAGCAGGTGTTTGTAGAAAACACAAAGGAGGTAGAACTGATCATTTTACAAAACCTGAATGAACTATTCCCTGAAAACAAAGACAGCTGCCAAATGACACATGATGCCAGCAGATTAAATGAAATCTTAAGAGAAAGCCAGTGGGTGTCTACCAGCTTTTCTAGAAATAATGAAGATATCAGCAAGCAACAAAATTCACCAGCAACACTGACGTCTACTGAAAAAAACCAAGAAGGTTCACTTAAAGACTCCCCATGCCAGTCTGTAAATCACCTTTTATATCTTGGAGTAAGTGATGATTCCCATCTTGTTCAAGATGTTCCCACTGCATTGAAAGGACATGCAAAACCATCTAACAGCAGTGTTGGAACTGGAGCTGTTTTGCCTTACTATGAAACATTAATGGAGAGTGAGGTCTGTGTTGGTACGCCTGCTACAGTCAACAAAATGGAAGAAGACAAGTATCTTTCTGATACAACAGAAAGTAAGAATGTAGCTTTTCTGCAAACCAGGACCACACAGGACAGGCAGGAGGAACAATCCTTTGTATTTAACAATGCACCTGATTATGCCGTATCTGGGCAACCTGTCAATGAGAAGGACAGCTCTTCTGCTCCCTACGGTGCAGGCGGTCCTGAATCTGAAACTGTTGTACTTCAGCAAGGTGCCAAAGGAAACTCATTTTCCTTGGGAAAATTAGATCCTTCTGAAGATATAATTCAGGATGTTAACAACGCTCGTGAAGAATACAGTGTGGATTTAATGGTTAATAAACTATCAAAAGACTGCCTTAATTCCATAGAAGATACAGCTCAAGAGGAAAAGGATACCATTGTGCCTGATTCACTGCTCTTGGGTAATTCAAACCTGCTTTCTTCTTCAGAGAAAGAAGTGATGGAAGTTATAGGGGGGGGGGAAATGCATTCTTTACTAGAAATCTCGTTGCAAAAAATGTTTCACAATATTAATACAACTCAGAAAGTACTTCACTCAGGGAGTTTATCACAGCATGATGAGAAGGATAAATTTTTAAGCACAAGCTATACTACAACAAACAGTAAAAATGAAAATGCGAAGTTTCCTGATGTAGCTGGATATCAGCGTGGGCCCAGAGAAAATCAGGGGCATGGGACTTCTGAAGAGTGCTATGTAGACCAAATGGGCAGCACTGTTTCTGAGAATGCTTCAGCCCTTTTAGAAGGCCTGAAAAAGTCTCTGTGGGAAAATCCACATTATAGCAAAGAGTTTCTAAATTATAATAGGAACTCGGGCACTTCTGAATGTTCTCCTGGTGTCCTGAATCGTCCAGCATCATCTGCAGATGTTTTGATTGCCAGCAATGGAGACAAAGGTAAAAATGATGCTGTTCTCTCTGAAGAAACAAAATACTTTGAAAGTGAATCAAGTGATTTAAGTGTATCTGTAACTTTTCCCGATGTTTCTCAAAAAGGAGATGAAAGGAAAAATAATTCTGCAGTTGCAGAGGCCACGTATGGTCAGAATAATAAACTGCCTGAAAAAGTTGCAGGAACAGATCAAAAGGAGAAAATAATTCAGGGTTCTTTCCAGAATTGCAATGACATAAAAGAAAATACAATTCATGAGTACTCAGAACAATACAGTAACACTTCTAGTGAGACTGTACCAGAATTGGGCTCACTTACTTTTCAGAGTCGAGGACAGACTGGCAGTAAAGAATCAAAGTCTCTTCCATCCTGCTTTGCAGAAGATGCTCCAACTGATACACAATTTGAAAGCTCCAAGAACTTCAGTGCTTTTGACACTTCTTGTTTACTTGATGACTTAAAATCTCTAATGTTTAGTCAGCTTGAGGACTCACTTCAAGACACTTCTTTGGCTGAGCAAGTGTCCTCCAGTTCTGCAGATGTGTGCTCTGTAAAAGAAGGAGATTTTCCCCAAGCACTTGCAAATGTCAATCACCCATCCTTAACACCATTTTCAGAATCTTCTTTAACTGCAGATATAGGCCGTGGTGAAACGGGCACATGTGATATCTCACGTACAAGTATATTGAAACATTCTCCATTTGCTGTTTTGCAAATACAAGACACTCAGTCTGATAAGGCTGTGGTATTCGATGAGCCGATACGTGCTTCAGGAAGTATTTTACTTTCTCTTGCAAAAGAAAACAGGCATTGTCCAGTATCAGACACAGACTCGACTTCATATAAAAATTCTGCTGTAAATGGGGAACCTGTATATAGAAGTAATCGTAAAAAATTTGACAATGATATAAAAGTTGATCAGCACCACTGGGGTAAAGTTCCACCACAAGAAGCTTGCACAGAACACACAGAGAAAGTACTAAACGATAATTCTCTTTTATCACCATCATTACCTTTTTGGGATGCTGGAAGGGCAATTCTTGTTAAGGAGGGACAAATGAGAAAAATACTTAACAGAAATGAGGAAGAACTGCATTCAAATACTGAGGCTGAACATTTTGAAGTAAAGACAGAGCAGAGAAAAGCATTAAGTAGAGAACCTGTTGAAAAGCAAACTGATGTATCCTCAAATTCTGCAAATGAATTCATAGGCTCAGAAGTTACAATGTTGGAAAATCTGTATCCAGGAGATGTTGATGTGGATTCCGAACACACCTGCAATTCATTTAGTCCAACATACCCCACATACAGCAGAAGCACTGATCCCAGACGACTGTATCACACTGTCTTGGGTTTTGAAAAAAACCCTGCAGATCTGCAAGATAATTGTCAGTATGTGCCTACAGGTGAACAGATAGAACAGGTGCCAGATAGAACAAATACAGATGGTAGAAAAGAGATTTTATTTTGCAAAAATAATACAGGTTCAAGTGTTGTCAGCCCTGCCGATGATGCTGATGCAGACAATTGTTCAACAACGGAAGACGCTATAATGAGGAGTAAGACTCTGAAATCAGAAAGACTAAAGTTTTCTGTAATGAATAATGAAAGTACCTCTGTAAAGTTTTTACCAGAAAACCATGATTTGCCTCCTCAAGAATCCAAATTGGTGCAATTCAGGAGCAGAAGATCATATTCTACCACACGGAATACAAAGAGCTGTAACCAAAGTGAACTGAGACCTTATTTACAAAGTCACAGACTATCAGCCCCAGCTATTGCTGTCTTTTCTGATACAGAATGTACTTTGGAAGCTTCATCTAAGGCAGATCCTTTGTTATATTCTGCATCTAAATCACTACAAGATTTAAATATGAGTGTAGAGCCTCCATCACCAACTGAAGATGATCTTCATGGAATTGAAAGATTTTCAAAGCAGGAATCAAAGAACTTTTTACAGGTTAAATCTAAACCCAGATTTCAGCAAAGAATGGCACAAACGAAGCAGCTTGCAAACTGTGATCCCAAAAATTTACAAAATTTTGCAGCAAGAACCCAAAGCAGCCAGCCTTTAAAAGACTGTACTACTCACTCTCCATCATCCTTACTGCACACAGCTCACAGTTCTGTGGGTGCAGAAGCAAATGTCCATTCAAAGAGTAGTTCTGTAGCTCAGTGTAGTGAAGGGAAAGTTGAAGAAGAAGGATACCAGCCAGAAAGAGATTTATTTTTGCAAGACAATAAAGATACAATGCATTTTAGTTCAAGTGATATCAACCCATATATACATCCATGGCAACAAGATGGATCGTGCAAGATTGGCTGGAAACAGTATGTTTTTGGAAGTGCAAGTGATGTCTCTTGCAATCAAATTCCTTTAAACCTGGAAAATCATAAAGTTATGAGATGTTCCAGTGTAGACAATGGATTGAATTCTCAAAATTCTCCTTTTCATTCTCATCTCAGTTCATATGCTACAGCAAAAGTTTTATCGAGCACTTTAAGCAGCATTGAAGGTCTTCAAGCATGGGACAATGTCAGACAAGACTTTCAATCTGCATACTCAAGTGACAGTACCAAGCAGTATAGCAACGTATCCAGTGAAACACTGGAAACTAATCCAGAAAATAACACTGCTGAATTTGAGAATCCTTCTGCACAACCTGGTAACTCTTCAATGCAGGTTGATGAAATTGTGTTATTATATCCTTCTGAGTCTGAAAGGTCTTCCAAAAAACCACCAGGGATTACATGTGAGCAGGGAACACAAACAGCAACTACAGGAAGGTATAAAAGGCAGAGAAGACATCAGAGGAGTTATACGGATGTTTCTGCAAGAAAGCAGGAAACAAAGAGAGATTTATTTCATCAACCTTCCTCTTGGACAAGCATGCAGAACCTGTCCATGCATCTGTCACAGCTTCTTCAGAACACCTCTGAGCTGTTGGGAAACCTCTCCCAACAGACTATTATAGATAATGAGCAAAATGCCAAAATCAACCAAAGAGGAACTGAAAAGGCTGTAAAGGTTACTAGATCAGATAGCTGCACTCAGACTACAGCAGATGTAGGCACTCAAACTGAGACTTTGGAAGAGCCTCAAAGCAAACACGAAGAAAAACAAGTGGAGGCAAAAATGGAAAATGAATTGAAGGCAGCTCAGGCAGTAAATGTTGATTGGAAAGGAATAGGTGCAGATGCTGTAGGTAAGATTCCCAAAAGGAATGAGGAAACACTCTCTCTTGAAGAAAGACCGCAAGAACGAACAGGGATGAGAAATCTGGGCAATCCTGACTTCCATGACAGTCTTGACAGCATTTTGGAAGACTCCTTCATGCGTCTGCCTCTCTTACCCAGAACCTCCACTCCTATCTTAGATTTTCAAAAAACATCATTAAATGCACAGCAGAATGTTGCTTTTGCTAGTACCAGAGTTTCATCTGTCACATCATCTTCGCTGAGTGCAGGGCAAGATGGTTCTTCGTGCACTGTAGTTAGCAGCCCTACTAATAGTGCCTCTCAATCTCCAGCATCTTACGCTCAGGATAAAAGAAGTGTCAATGAACTAGAGGTTCCAGCAGAAAGAAAATTTTGTTACAAAAACACCCTGCTGGTCGATAGGGCCTCTTCCCCTATTCTTACTCTTAGTGCTAGTCCCAGCAGCCAGACTGCTTTTAGCAAGTCTGTCTGCCCTATTAGGGAACCTCTTGGATATTCCAGTGATGCTTCAAGTCCCCTTCACAACCAGAGAAAGCAGAGGGCAGGTCCGCAGTCCAACATGCAACCTCACATGGACAATTTTTCGCAGACAGAAACAGACAGTGAATCTAGTGCTTCTAGAGAACATAAGGGCATAAGAAAGAAATCTGGAAGTTTCCCAGAAAAGAAAGCAGCCAAAGAGCTTTTAGGACAGGATGGTTCAAAAGACTTGGAACAACAGCATAGACTCACGGTTGACACCCACACTACCATTTGTGCAAAACGACTGTATCACTCTAGTAGTATGTTGGAGGTGTCAGGCCACAGGGAAGTTTTAACAGGTGATCTCAGAGACCGCAGTCCACTGGCACGTTCGCTTCGTTGTATGTATGTCACGAGGGGAGGAAGAGGTTCTTCAGCTGGAATCGGACATGAAAAATATGTTGGTAATTCTGATACTGCTTTGATTCGTACCTACTCACCTCCAAATGCTGACTTACTTTTTAATCAAAAAATAAGTGCCACCTGTTCAAGTAAGACAAATGCTGGTGCATCCTCAGAACCTCTGGTAGAAGCATCTTCTCTACAATTTCAGGATTTCTTCTGGAAAAATGAAAACTCCTGCCCTCCCCCGCTCTCTGATGTGAGCGATGTGCAAACTTCCTTCCAAGACGACAATACAGATTCTGTCACTGAAAGCGAATGTGACACTGAAATTCCTCTCAACAAAAATACTACATTTGCAAAGCCTTACAGGCCTCGGAGCTACAGCCTCCGTGACTTACCAATACACAATAAATTTAGCAACTGGTGTGGTGTTAAGGGCAGTCCTCCTCCTTCGTTACTCAGCTTGAGCGGCAGTGTGACCGATTTACGAAGGCAGGCAGAAAAGAAACTTAGAAGCACACGAGCAACAGAAATGGAAGGGAAATCCCAGCTTTGTGACAGCAGGAGCAGAGAGATCGAGAGACTTCAGAGAGAGCGCGCTCAGATCATGTCTGGCATTCACCTGGACCTGCATCAGCATCCCCTCACGGTGGAACTGACCGAAGCAAAGCTTAATTACGGCATCGGGGAAACGGACGCCCTGCTGAGGGTCCTTCAGAGTGGAACTGCAGATGACCTGGTGGCGATTCCAGTGAAGCAGCAACTTTATGAAAGGTAAATTATTTAAAGTAATGTTGTATTAAGTATTTTGAATACACTTCACGTACACTTCATGCAGGATAAATAACATTTAGTAATGAGCACTTAATCAGTTAGTCACACTGAGTGAACTGTATGTGAAGAGATATAGTATTAAGCTTATTTTATATACAGTTAAGTAATGCATTTAAGACAAAATTCAAGAAAATAGGGAAAAGTATAAGATTCGGTGTAATTCAGATCTAGTGTCACCCCACTCTTAATTTCTAGCAGCTATGAGAGTTATCATGTGTACCTGGTGATCGTGGGAATATGTTTAATTGATTTATTGCAATGTAAAAATAATTGATACATCCTATTTATGGGAATATCTCATTCATGCTTCTGTGAATAAAAGCTGCTGTCTGCATATGCAAAAACATAATTATACAAAATAAATTATAAAAAAATCAAGATCCTAGATTCTTGCGATTGGATTATAGAACTCAGTTTAGGTAGCTGTTGTAACTAAAAAAATTTAGGAGTAGCTACATTAGTCTTCATCCTCAAATTGCCTCTCAGCCATTGCAAGCAGTAATCAAGACCCTCTTACGCATTTCCTACTGTTATAAAAGCAGTGGAGTTTGAGTTTCTGCGTCATCTGTCAGCACGTGGCCAAAGGAGTATTTGCAAGAGGAGTGTATGGTATTAGATTCCTATAAATTTTTACATTACAAAGCTACCTAATATTTAAGTGTTTTTTAAAATCAGAAAATGTAACTTTGCAGGGTGCATTTTGTCACTCTAATCATGTTTCCCTGACAGACACATGAGGACTATTGAAACTCTGAGGAAGGAAAGAGAAAAAAGGCTGCAAAGATACCAAAGAAGCCGAAGTCTGAGTCCTCAAAAGCATTTGAGTCTGTTGCAGGTGCTGGATGCAAGTCAGAGGGATCTAGATCTCCCCAGCAAACGCCGAGAATATCTGCAACAACTGAGAAGAGATGTGGTGGAAAATACCAGGTAGGGCATTAGAAACCTCTCTTTTGGCACGATTTACGTTAACAGTGTTCACAACGGGTGCACCTTAATGGTTCTTACTGACATCTGAGACTTCTGTGGCAGAAGAATTCTTCTCAATGCGGAAGTGTTAAACTTTGGGATAGAAAGTGCTTTCAGGAAAAACCTGGGCCCGATTTTAGAAAACATTCATTAAAATCTTCCGTCTAGTTTAATTCAGTCCATAACAAGTGTCTAATTTATTTAATGTGTATGATGTATGGGGACAGCCAAGTATTCAGTCTTGACTCACTGTAGACCAATCTGTCTTCTTAGTCCTTCACTAACTTAAAAGCCACATGAAATAATTAGGTTTCACGTTAACTATCAAAAAAGTTCTGCAACCCTTCACCATTTAGAATTTGAGTTTCTCATCCACTATATCCCCTAAATGACTTTTGCTTCCTTTGCAGTAGGTCAGGAGACAGTTATTTTCCCAACACAATTATTTTGCCTGTCATATGCCAAAGCGGTAACCTTAGATCATATGGAGAGCTGACTCAGAAACCAGTGCAATTGCTGGAGTAATCCCAGTAGTAAACTGAACTTGCAATCTGAATAATTTTCCAAGGTTAATGTCCATGCAGCCTTTAGTGAGCAAAGAGAAACTTTTTGGAGGCTAATGTGGTGGTTTTTAATTGCTTTTCTGGCAAATTTTCCTGTTCCGTGTTGAAAGATGATTTTCTCATGGTATTTTGTCAGGTGACCCAATTTCAAGTAATTATGTGTGTTTTCCCCCACGTACCTATCCTTACAG
This sequence comes from Fulmarus glacialis, assembly GCF_000690835.1. NCBI lineage: Eukaryota > Metazoa > Chordata > Aves > Procellariiformes > Procellariidae > Fulmarus > Fulmarus glacialis. The sequence continues at coordinate 25,086 of NW_009192308.1, read as the reverse complement.
AGTTCAAGAACCAAAAAGAAGAAGCATTCAGCATCCTTCAGACATTGAACTGTTGCTCCGAGACTACCAGAGGGCACGAGAGGAAACCAAAACTGAAATTGCACGAGCTAGGGACAAACTTCGGGAGAGAGCTGAGCAAGAAAAAAGGCGTATACGGGAGCAAATATTTTCTCAGCTGCAGAAGGTGAGCATTACAGAGGAAACCGTTACGCATTATTCACATCAATGCATTTTTTTAAAAGAAACTTTTCCTTGGCTAAGTCATTCTCCTGTTTGATGCACATCAGCATAGAAAACCCAAAGAATTAAATGCAAATTCGTGCTTAAAAAAATCTCAGTAATACTGAACTGATACTGTTGATGCTTCTGAACTACATCTTCCTGAAGCCACATTTTACGTACAAGAAACTCCTAATGTTTTCTCTTTGGATTGAGCTTACACAGCCATCCTGTGGGGCATCTGGCCAGCCTATGGAGAGTTTTCCTAAGGTATATGGAGCTTATTTCAGTATGTACTTAAACACGAAGGCCTTAATTCTTTTCTTTTTTCTGTTTCTCTTTTTAGATTGTCCTCTGTGTGTGCATTTGTCCCATACTTTTGTTTTTTTCTTCTGCGCTTGTTACCCATCTTGCACAGTCCAAGTGTGTGCATTTTTCTCCCAGATGCAAGGACAATACCTCGTTAGGATGTGTCTGTTCTGGCCAGTTTCTGACTATCCTTTTATGCAGTAACCTTTGTCGCTGCCTGACAATGCAGCTTCAATCGTAGCTGCAAACCTCCTCTCCTCAGACGTGTGTATGTGGTGCAAAATGTGGTGAACACTCATTTCATTGCTCTGCACCCTGTAAGGCACCTCGAATTCAGGCACCTCCACTGGATGACTGGCCCTTACCACATCTGCTGCCATATTTTTCTTGTGAAATGTAGATGTTGGAAAACTGAACCTAAAACTGCCCTTGAAAGTATAAATAATCTTGAAGTTCTCGGTATTTTCTTATTTAATTTTTATTTCATCTTCTGGGCTGGCATTGAGTGAGTTGCATTGGTTAAAGTAAAATCTTCAGTCTTTAACAACTACATTTGACCAGCAAGTTAAGTCAGGGGCTACTCGAGAAGTGGGCAAAGAGCAACAAATGGGACTGAAAATTTTGAGATTTTTTTTAAACTTCTTTTTCCCCTTAAAAACATCCTAGCATTGGTTTGATAGCCTGGACTCTCGTATGTGAAGAATAACAACAGCAGAAGCTGCATTTTCCCAGACTGCCAGGTTTTACAGGATGATTTGCTCTATGGCTTGTATAATCGTAGTCTTTCAAAAGAGCCTGCTTATTTAATATTTTTTGTATGGCAACAGCTTTTGTCCTGTCAACACTCCTTGAAAGAAATCGGACTTCTTTAGATTATTCCTCTTTCATCTTTCAGTGCTGTTATCATTGATTTGACTAACTGTTGTGCAAGGTAAGTTTTGTGTGGGTTTTCTTTGTTTGTAATACTGTGATACCTGTTACAGGAAGAAGCAAGGCTGAAGACTCTCGCAAGTACAAGCACTTTATGTACAGACTCCAGCCTCAGCCTCTCCTCTGGCCCAACATCGGGTTACAACAGCAGTAATACTGCTACCTATACTGCAAGTAACCTCAGCAGCCAGGAAGGACAGGTGAGAAACAACTGGCCTGTGAGACTGGGATCTCCTGATGCTTCAACAATAACAGAGGGAGAATGTAGGAACAGAAACCTTTTTTGAGATGGTTTGTATTCTGTCACAGCTATCAAGCAGGACAAGTTTGTGTCACTAGTACATGGAGGGGTAACATGGGGTGGAGGGAGCATTACCATGTAATTGCAAAGGACTCTGACACTTATTTTTCTGACTTTTTTTTTTTAAACTCATAGATAAATCCAGATAGCGTTACTGTTGTCAGTAATGCCACTATCTGTCAAATGTGTTAGAAACAACAAGCTTTTTCTTGTGATAAACCAGAATATGATATTCTCAGTGTGCCTTCCTTAACGATGCATGCATTGACTTAAGAGTTTGTGTGCATGAACATGAACTTTCCTGAAATTACTTTTTGGACTATGCACCTGCGCTAGCTTCTCACACTTGGTTTGCTTAATTTCCTAAATCAAGCTATCATTTCATAACCAGGGGAAAGCCAAAGGAGTTACCTTATGATAAAGAGGAGCTTCCAACCTTGTAAGGCAGATTTGCTATGAATATTCCACTTGCATAATTTATTTTTCCCAGTTCACACCAAAAGCTCTCACTTCTGCTCTTTCTTAAATGAGGTTTCTTCTGGAAATGCTTTGCTTTCAAGAGATACACGAGGTCGTTCAGCTGTTAGAAATAGTCAGCTTTATGTGTTAGAGCAACTACAGAAGGATTCAACATTTGGTAAGTAAAACATACGTCTGCTTATGTTTGAGTTGTATCCCAAAGCCTAATGAGATTTGTTATTTATGCAAATCAAAATCTAGTTTGATTCTAGGTATTTTGAGGATGTCCCTATCATTACATGACTTCAGAAAAATATTGTCAACCAATAGCCAGAGCTTGCTTAGATTTTCTTGAGAAAGTAAATGGTGATTTGGTCCTTCTGAAGTTGGTCTTTTGATGTGGTAACATCAAACCACAGTGTTCTGAGAGGATACGAGGATAATGCTTTGAATGAACCAAGGAAGCATGCGGGGGCTAAAGCTGCAACGAGTGTAGGATTGTACATGCAAGTTCTTATTTTTATGCTCAAGACTGATGTTGCCTATTCTGCCTTAGGTTATTTAATTAGCTTATATGCAGTAATAACTGTTAAACTTGAGTAATGCAAGATGTAACTGTAGTGTAATTACCAATGCAGAGATTGTCTAGACAACGGATGTTATCAGTCTTACATCGGGATAGAGTGGATTGGGTGCTCCAATGGAGGGTTTAAGTCCCTACAGCTGCAGAGTAGTGGTGGGTTTCCTTTTTATTTTATTTATTCTCCTACGGCTTTTTTCTTTCCCGCAGAAGCCAGCAGAATTCAGCCACCCCTTCCTTCTAGTAGCATCAGCTGTAGGTTCACTCATGGATTAACTGTTTCCGTCAGCTCCTCTTCAACAAAAGGATACCAAGATTTATCCAAACATATCTTGGCTAATGCTACCACTGAGGTAAGTAAATAAGCAGCGTTTTCACTTATTCCTGTACCTCCTACTGGAAGTTGTAGCAAAAATGGGTGGGACAAGCCTTGTTGTTCTACACTGCAGTAGTTCCCTATTTGTCAGTTAAAGAGGGACACACCGAGCAATTTTAAATGGCGGGGGAAAGTGAGCCAGGCTGCAGCAGCGGGGTTCAAAAGAGACTGTTGCATGTTAGTTGAAATGTTTGAGTGAAGCTGGTTGAAAATGCTGAACTCTTCTAGCGTCCAAGAATTCCTACAGTGCAGGTTTGATGTGTATGACAAGATGTGAGTGTGTAGTTTGTTAGAAGGAAAGCATACCGGCTTCCTATTTCAGAGCAGGTAGAATCACTTCAACATCATTTGGAGATACATGCTCCACCCTCTCCCATTTTCTCACAAGAGTTTAGGCTAGTATACAGGCTTGGGTGCTTTTTTTTATCTCTCCCTCCCCCTCCCCCTCTCTCTCTCTCTCCTCCTTCAGCAGAGAATATGATAGGCAAGTCAGTCTGGCTGTAATACTCCCTAAGGATTACTAGCACTGTAAAACTCTTTGTGGTAAAGCCAGCTTAGTAGTTTGAGTAGAAGATAGTGTAGCAGCATGTAAAAGCTGAACACAATTTACAGTTTATACAACTTTCTCTTACCTGTACATTTGTCATTGTTTTCTAAGGTAATGGCAGCATGCTCTCATAACCTGAGGAATCTCTACACATGCCAAGCAGCAGCTGGTTGGAAGTAAGTTTATGGCAGGTCTTTATAATGGGAGGCCTTTTTATGTAGTTGGCCCTCTTGTGTGCAAATACCTTTCATTCGTCTTTGACAGATACCAATGTACAGAAAAAGAGGTGCTGGTTTACTACAAAGTCTTCCCTTCAGCAACAAGGCATGGGTTTCTGGGAGCAGGAGTGATAGAGAGACCTCTTCCCTGTGTGTGGGGACTAGTGAGAGATCCTGGCAAAAGGCACCTGTACGACAGAACTATCAACACAGCTCGAATACACAAGAAGGTAACCAGCCATATTCAGCTGGGTGAGTATCAACACAAACAACTGGCCACCGTTATCATTATGTACTTTCTCAGCTCAGGTTGTCAGCCAGGAAGAAATTCAGAGGCATCTTATTTCATTTCTTCAGGTTTGAATAAACAATTTCATTATTTAATATGGGAACTTTGCTTTTGCAAGCCTTGTCCAAAGTAAGGATAATATTAAACACGTCTCACTGCAGAAGTACAGCTAGAGACAGTAGTTGGAAAGTCAAAATACATCTTAAGTGGCTTGAAAAAGCATCTTAGTGACACATTGTAGCATATGAACTAGAGCTCTGCTCTCAGACAACAAGAAGTCAAAATAAAATATGCATGTGCATTTAAGGGATGGGGGGAAAATTGTGACAAGTTAAAGTTGTCAAAGTCTAATTCCCCTTTTTTTGTTTTGGGTGTTTTTTTCCACAGTATATTTAGTGACCGATACCTCCCTATGTTACCTAAAGCAACCCCGGGATTTCTGCTGCATTACTGTAGAAGCCAAAGAGGTAAAGTGAACGTTCTTTCTGAAGCAGAGAAGAGTACTTGTTCTGAACTCATGGTTCAAGGACAAAGGAGAGAAGGAAGGGAAGTCCATGTGCATATTTCCAGAAGTGACAGTGTAACAGGAAGAAAAGCCATGCTGATACGACACAAGTGAATTATGTATAAACCCCTCTTGTGAATGACAATCGTCAACCAAGCCCCACTAGGCAGTAACACAAGTGTTACACAGTATATTCTGGTTACAAACATGCAAGATTATGACAAAAAATTATTTAATAAATAACACAAGAAATATTATTTCTTATTAAAAGAGTTCTTTTAAGTAAGTAATATGAGAAATATGCCTCATGGCAAACAAAGAAAACATTACTATATGCATAAAAATTTGTTCAGCTTGTCATCTTTACACTTCGTCACATGCAGGAGAACCTGTCTGTCTTGGCTATTCAGTCTGTCTGCGATGCATCCATGCCTCACCCTTGTAAAGAAGTGGTGAGAGGGGAGATTTTGCCAAGTGCTTGGATACTGGAACCTGATGTAGTGAATGGAAGAGATGTCACCAGAGTTATTTACATGGCGCAGGTAAGATTTTGCTCCATGTCCAACTGTGAATGCAAAATGCCGTTACACATCAGAACACTTAAGAGCTGGTAACAAAAGTAACAAAAAATGTAATCCTTATGCTACGCTCCATGAAATGACCATAAAAGTCGTTCTACTTCACACTGTTATCTAGCATGATGTACAGTAATGCAGAGAGAATCTTACTAGGATTGTGCTTAAGCACACGATCCCAAGTTTTCACAGCATCTAAAGCTGCTCCCTTGGATACCAAGACTCTTCTGTAAAGGTTTATTAGCAATTTTAGTATGTGTTGCATTCTCACATGGTGAGCCAGTCGGGAGAGTCTTGTTTGCATTTTCATCTTGCTGTGGACACAGGAAGTCCACTTTGGGTTATACTGTTTTCAAAATGCATGGAAATACTTCTTGTTAACTTTTTTTAACTGAAGTCATTAATTCTTCACATTTAACAGATATAAAAGAGAAGTCAAGGTTAGGATTCCAGTTAAGAATAAGAAAATCCTGCCATCCATTTATTACAGACTTACCTGAAAAGTAGGCTCTCTTTGAGACAGTGGTACTTAAAAATGTCCAGAAGAGAATACCATAATGTGTATAATTTATTTTAAAGTGCTCATCTGAGAGCTAAATGGCATTAGTCCTTTAAACTTACCTATAAAACATGTTTTTAAGCTACAATTTAAAAAATGTTATCTTTAAATTATAGTAATTAGTATATGCATTTTACAATGCTTATGTGTAATGTATATGCATTTTAAAATTTTGTATGTATTTTATGTTGCACTTTAGTATATGCATCTACATTTTCCGTAACGCTGTATCTGTCTCCAACTAATAATATTTAATCTAAGCTCAAACTCAAAAGCAGTGTGGGTCGTACCTGCTGCAAGTAACATCAAATAGCAAAGCTTTGAAAGTCTATGGAGTACTGGGAAGGAAAAGATACAAACCACACAGTAATGACAGCATTTGGCTGTGAACTACTTTTGCGCTTAACGTATACTTGCAACACCAGAGCTGTTCCAGGCTGGAGAAGTGTTTTGTTCAACAACAGGTAGAAACCACAACATACGGCCTTTCTTCTCATTCCTGCAGGTGGATCTCGGTGCCCCAGCTATCCCCGCAAGGCTCCTGAGTTCCATTGCTAAGCGACAGCCTCTGGTGATTGCTCGACTGGCACACTTTCTTGCTAGTTAGCGTTTGGTACAAAACTGGACACTTAACAACAGCTGAAAGTTCACGAAGAGACACGAGCATCTGTAAAGGTAATGTAAAATGCTGGCTCATTAGTCACAATCAAGCCTCACTTGAGAAGCCTAACTGCTAATGGACTATACAAAAGTATAGTTAGAAAAAGGATCATTTATTTTAGCCAACGCTGCTCAGAAGAAACCCAGCAAGTTTTATGGGGAACCTGTCCTCCTGAAGACAGCTGTGGAAAACCTCCATGAACAGCAGGAAAGTGTGCTGTCTCTATAAAGAGCAGAGGAAGAGACTTCGCTTTACAATGGCCAGCATCTTACATGCAGAAGTCTATTATTTAATTTCTGTTTCCAAGGAGCTTCAAAGATCAACCTTCTTTCTTTAAGAAAGTTTAGGCAGCAGTGAGAAAAAGGCAATGGAAGCAATGAAATGCACCACAAACTGGAAACAGTACATGTATGGCTTAAGACCTTTTACAAGCTCTTGAGCAGAGCTGCAAGGCCACTTTCTAATGTTGAGATAAGTATCAAATGCAGAATTCCTAACAGTGCAGATAAATCATTTAACTTAGCTAGCTGCCTGTACTTCCCCTTCAGAAGGGAAGTTAAAACAGCACGATATCCACTAGTCATCCTACACCCTGGGTAGATTTTTCTCATGAAATTGGCTGACTACTTGCAGCCAATACAAGGTATTTCAGATTGCCACTACACTATGCAGCATCAGTGGAAACCGCCACACCTCAGGACACAGTTTTACTGCACTGCAGAATTAGGTGCTTTGAAATAAAGAAACCAAACTGACAGTTGTAAACAGTCACACTTTGTAATTACTAGGGAGTAGTACTGAGAATTCAGCTTGTTTCTAAAATTTAAATCCTGCAAATAAGAGTAGTTACAGCATTTTTCCACAATGGCTTTTTCCATCAGCCCTTCTACACTTTTACCCAAATGCATTAAGAGTTAAAAATCAAGCCTGGTCATAGTCTTATCGCAATTCTTTGTTCATAACATGACCAGCTGTCTCACTGCAGTGACTACAGACTCTTCCCATTCAATTACCTCATGGTATTTCTGTTGAATTTAGTCCAACAATCCTGCTGTCAGGCTTTACATGTTTGTTCGACACACTCCCTAGTTTAGTCGCACATTCCTAAAATTAAACAAAACCACAACCGACTCAAATATCTGAATAACTTCATTTAGTTCTTCAGCACAACAGTAAAGAATCACTTTAGATATCTTACCTAAGCAATAAAAGCTGCTGTGATATGCTTTCTTTAGCTCAAAAAAGCCCACATTGTTCAAGAAGCTGTTGCACTTTAAATTTGTCAAGTGAGAGATATGTATTCAAGCATCCAACTTACCAGAGTCAGCGTCTGCTACTTTAACACAGTTACTTTCAGTAAAAGATGCATTTTCCCAGCATACAGGGAAGTTAGCCGCACTTCCCACCTTTGAGTTCAAGAGCCAAAATCTACTTTTACTATATCTTTGCACAGGTGTAATTTTGGCTCTCAGCTTCTATGTTACTTCCTGTTATTAATATATTAAGTTTTAAAAGAAAAAATAATCGCTATTTTAAATTGATATTTAAGAAAATAGCAGTTTTGAGACATACCAGCCCAAGGCTTTTTTTCCCCCCTGAACTATACTAGGTAGGATAACAAAACTTTTCACTTACAAATTTGCTTTGTTTTATCTTTAGATGGTCCTGGTTACAATCTTAACACCAATATATTACTGGTCTCTTTTGGTGAGGCTCAGCCTTTTCTTAAAAGCCTGCCAAACTGAATCGTGGCATGTTTCACTTCAAGTGTCATGCATCTTCCATAGCCCCTCAAGGAGAAAGGGGCAACCTGTCACAAAGTTTTCTCAACTGAGCAAAAAGACAGATTTCCAGATTTGCAACCTGTCATAGAGTCCCCCCCTTTTGGTGGAAACCAAGAAAGGAAGAGCCTACAAGGCAGTACCTAACAGCCCTAGAAAAAACGAGCAGAAACAGCAGCACAGTGTATTGGCTCTGTCCCCCGTGCTGCTTCCATGGATTTCCAGAGGAGGTCGGGGAGGTCTTCACACGCTCCACAAAAGATTTGCTCAGTGCTTCACTTTTTCCCTTTTATTTTGGACATGGCACTAGTGATAAAGCAGTTTCTGTAGGAAAAACATCTAGGGGGACTCCTGTTGATCAACGATGCCAGTGCCTATGAAGGATAATGTCTTATTGTATAGTGCATCAGATGTTTATTTTTATATATACATAAGATTTTTTTCTATGTTTACAAATTAAGTTATTTATATATGCTTGTTTTGAAGCGTTTTTATATGCTATCAAAGCTAAGTTTTATTTTTATCGGTATTGAATTAATGTAACTTTTTTTTTAATACAATCTTCAATTGATACTAAAAAGCCTATTTGTATGAATGTTTTCTTTTGCAAATATAACATTTTATGGTACCCGTTAATGTACGGCATTGGTTTGTTTGGAAGGAAGGAAAAAAAACCCAGCAGATATCTAATTTGTTAATCTACAATGGGCAAAAACCAACTTCCTGTAAGTTACTGCTGAGCAGTAGATGATCAAACCAATTGTATTGTACCACCTACTGTTGCATCTCTGCTCTTAATCAAGATTGCTATTTTCACATCCACAATAAATGGTATTTTCTACACAAGAAAACGTGCCCCACGGTGTTTTGCTCCAGCTAAGGTACCCATCTATGGAACTACGCTGGATGGAGAAACAACATAAAGGCTAGCTTGTGATAGAAGATGTAGGTCTCCTACTTACCTGCTGAGGAATGCGCATGGAATATGAATTTGTGGCACAAGAGTCAAGAAGCCAGTCACTGCTTAAATTTGGTTTTGTGACGCAGTGCCTTGTCCAAGCAAAAGGGGTTTTTTTGTCTGGGTTTTTTTTTTTTTTGAAACGAGGCACTGGCTGAAGCTTCTTCCTGAGTCCAGTTACACAACTCCTCTGACCTGAACATCCAGAAGGAAGTTAATATAATGCCATTTTTCCTCCTTCTCTTCTGAGAGTTGTGACTTTGCAGTAGGAAAGACTGACTGAAGGAAGGCCACACGCTGACCTAGCTTGCTGTGAGCTCTCTTCTCCCTACTGCTCTCCTTGCAGCGCCGCTTGCGCTACAGCTGGAGGCAGCGCACAGAGAACAGGCACAATGCTTGCAGCACTCACGCCGAGGGCTCCACCAGCCCAGGGGGACTGCAGGGCGTCATGCATCCTCATGAGCGTGGTCCCACTGCTGAGTATCCCTAGGCAGAAAACAGCGTGCTATACACTCGTTCCTAAGGCTTAGTTACAAAGTCGGGTGTCTGGCTTTACAGAGCAACCAAGGCTGAGTACCATGGGATGCCCAGGAACTAGAGTAACTGCATTAAGACATAAGAACACAGAAACAGAGGTGTTTCTTACCTGCTGATTCCCACTGAAGAACTGACTGCCTTCTGCCCCATAGGGCACAACTATGCTCTCTGGGTGTAGTAAACTGCTCCTGGGGCTTGGTCACCTTTTAAATAAAAATTTCCAAGCATGTTGTATTAGAAAAGGATAATTCAGGTATGTTGAGTTCATGAAAACAGCTGTGGCCACGTTATCTATGCGAACAGTTTTGCAACACCCAAATAAAGTCAGTTCCAGAGGCAAGAACACCTTTTTTACCATTATGGATTCCAGCTTCTTCCCCCTTCCACCACCCCCACATTATAACAAAATAAAGTTGTATTATATATATATATATAACAAAATAAAGTCGTATTTCAGTATAAGCAAAGCAGCAGGCCGCACAGGAGATATTACTATACTTTCTCTGCCCCATGCTTTGTGGCAAGGCACCTTTTTTGTACTTTGGCCCAGTACAAAGAGGTTATATATCGACAGCTTGAACACAAAACAGGACATTTAATCATGTTTATTATGACAAACAACAACTTCAAATGAGATCTGCAGCAAACTGTCACATAATACTCAGCCTCAGGGAGCAGATATGGTATGATATGGAGTACGTGCTATTTCAATTTGTATTACTATGTCCTTGCTGCATACACAGCATGGCTACTTCTAGGGACCCTCTGCTTCATTCACATCAGAAAACCCCTAAAATGAGGCATGCAGATGGAACATGCCAAATCTTTCAATACAGTGCTTAGTAACCAAGTCAAGACAAATCTCAGTACAGTTCAGTCTCTGCTGTGCCTCTATGGTTTCTCTCTCTGTATCACATATATTTTAACAGAAGCCACAGTTCTACCTAGTTAGTCCTGTTTGTGGTTTTTCTTAAATCACTGACTCCAAGATGTTACCTTTTTTCACCTTGTACAAGGAGGAGGTAAGTTAATTAGCAAGCTAAAAAGCCCTGGGTTTCACTACGTCCAAATGTTGTTCTTAGATAACACAGTATTTGCTTTCTGAAAAAACCTGCACTAAAAGGACACTCCTAGACAAAAGAAAGTAATATCCTCACTGCTACAGGGGGGGGAAAAATCCCAAGAGACAGCTAATGAGCACCTAATCATATTCTGCTAACCACCAGCAGTCCCTACCACAAACCCCGGTTTAAGGAAATACTTGGGGGGGTGAATGGGAGTTACACCCTTGGTGATGGATCTATCCGCAAGGGCAGAAAACACCCACTGTTCTCCTCGAAAAGGATTCGTTTCAAAACCAGCTCTCCAGAGGATGTCACAGCTACTTTTTTGTCTCTTCTTCCAGGCTGTAGTATTCTTGCTGCAGCACTTCCTGTCTGATAAAACCCAAACTCAAGGCAAGAAGGATTATAAAAAACAGTGAATAGCAGCCAGATGCCACTTATGTTCACATACTGTAAAAGTGTGTTAAAAAATACTGTCATCTGTCTTCAGTAAAAAATATAACAGATATTTTCTCCCTTATTTCTATTAAAAACCCCAGGAAATTACAAGTCCTGTTTCCAACAAGAGATGGGAAAACACTTAAGCATCTACATCCTTTAAGAATAATGCCATCAATGTTCTGGTGTATATATTTAATATGGTTTAACTTTTAAAATGAGTCCTAAAAAAATTAAAATCAAACCTTCAAAATTGAGCTTACAATGAAAAATAAATATAGGCTCATCTCCATGTCATACAGGTTCACCTTTTCCCTCCCCTGACAGTACAGTCTTTGTTAAAAGACAGCATGAGAAATCACATTAAGTTAAGAGAAGAGACAGCCACCAGGAAACCATCTCTCTGATCACGAAGTAACTTGTCCACTTGAATAGATTCCTGGGTTTGGTCACAGCCTGTTGCTGCGAAATACAAAAAGTGTCTATGAGTAAAAAAGGGCTGCTCTGAGCCACGATCAAGGTGCTTAAAGGACTTTTGACTTGGAGATCCGTTTGCTGATGTAAATCCTTCAGCATAGTCACCATGGCAAAATGTCCATGAACAGGAAGACCAGTGCACGTTTTGCACGAAGTGACCTCTTATCTGCAGTATGCGCCCAGCAAAGAGCTCACAATGCATTCAGAAACACTAAAATTTCCATCTACGTCTTCATTAGCAGTTTTTGTCCACAGAGTCCACCTCCACTAACTTTGTGCTGTCACAGTACCTAGAGATTGTCTGGTCAGCTCACAAGGGTTAGTCCTGGGCTCTTCTATATGATCTTCTGATATAAATACTCTGGACAGCATTTCCAGTTCTTTTAAAAAATCCTGTAACAAACAGATACAAACCAGAGAACCCTTATTAACACATGTCAACAGAGGCTTACTTAGTTTTTCTAGTAGAGTACTTCACAAGGTTAAACATGCTGCTGATGGTTTTCCAGTGCAGAAACCTAGACAAGCTACAAAACCGATTGTAAAGATGAACGCCTGTAGGTCTACATGTTCAGTCTCCCCTCCAATCCCCACACCCTTCTCAGAAAAGATCACTGCCACAGTTTAAATGGTTAAACATCTCCAATATGCAAGCGCTCACCAGCCTTGAAATACTGTCTGCTTTTTAGCAAGGGTCTTGGGCTGTTTCCTACATTTTGACTCTGGCTAGAATAGTCTGACTCCTCTCAACATTCTGGTGGTAGGAGGCAAAGAGGGTTAAATGCATGTCTGGTCAGTTAAGACCCTTCCCAACATGTCCTTCTCAGCTGGAGCACGGCAAACACATTCAGGCTAGAACTGAGAGCTGGCAACTGAGCCAGCTGGTCTCCAAACTGCTTTACAATTTTCTTGGAAATGTTTCCATTGCATGGGAAATGCTGGGATTCACACAAGTACAGATTTCAACCAAACACTAGTAACAGTAACAAGTTGTTGGAAGCCAGTCCTGCTGCTGCATTAAGCAGGAACTATAGATAGGGAAGGTTATGGGCTTCATCTACATGAAATAGAACTGCAAGATTCACTGTTTATGTAGCTTTACTTTTTATTTCACTTACTGTTCACACACATCCAATTACTTACTGAAGGCCAAGGGAGCTCTTTGAGGCTGTGCAGGCAACTCTCTATTTCACTTGTTCTCATTAGCTGACGTTCTACAAGACCATGAAGCATGAAAAGGAACAAATCCCACTGCAAAAGAGGAAGAAGGAAAAAAAAAAAAAAAATCAACAACTCAAAAAGAAATGGATTTGGTGTTCGTTTCTTAATCCCTACACAATTCATGTTCTTCTTCTTGGTTCAGAATGCGGAGAAAAGGAGCGAAAGGAGAAAGCACATTATTTATCTGGGTGTGGCAATGAAGGACATCAAAGAGCAACATCCAAAATGAGGCAACAAAATTCCTTTAGTTCATACATTGTGTCCTACCATAAAGTCTCAAAATTTCTAATGCTGAATTTCCAAACATACCAAGTATTTAACTCCTGTGTGTTCAAGAACAGCTTGAAAAATTCTTTTCTTACCTTCTGAAATAAGCTGGTTTTAGTTTGCAACTAAATAGGGGTCATAGTTGGGGATCTTATAAGATAACACGGATACGCACGCAAAAATGAAAGCTGATAAAAGACAGATGAATGCAACCAATTACAAAATCACGTGTGTTCAGTCCTCATAGTCTCCCAGGCCAAACGGGCCATTTTGCCATTTGTTCCTAAATTAAACTGTGCCTTCCTGACAGGTATCAAACACTGGCAAGTGGTATGTGGTCTTTTTTCTCTACCCCTGCAGAAACAACGCCAGCTAACAGCAGAGCAAATCCTGCTGGCCTCATTCACGCAAGCAATCAGTTAACATACATGCATATGTCCGACCAGAGTGGATAACTGGCAGCTCCATAGATTGGAATAAGCTTTACCTCTCGCTGCTTAACTTCTGCAAGATAACCGATGTTCTTCTTGCTGAACATCAGCTGCACAGGAACAGGTGTCCCAAAGTCCTCCTTCCAGAGAGAAAGCAGCAGCTTTAGAAGGCCATAGGTAGGATTATTCTTCACACGCAGCCTCTCAGAGCTCTTCTCTGGGGACTTGATCCCAAGACTCAGAGGAACACGATCTGAAACTGTAAGAAAAGGAAGAAAGGTGAACTTCTATAGCTGTGTTATTTTCCTTATATAGTCATCACCTTGGTCCAACAGCACATTTCGCATAGCTGGCATCTAAACAATCACTGAAGTGAGTAAACCAGTGAACCTAAGAGGACTGGATTTTAGAAACATGCAAAATTATGAGCTTTGAAACTACACAAACAAGTATTACATAGGAAGAGATTTATACTACTCAGATAAAGAATACCATTTGGTTGGCATATAGCCCCAAGTCTTGAAAGACGACTGACTAAATAAAAGTCAGCCTAATGTTTAATAAAAGAGGACCTAGGTGTTACTCCAAAGGAGAGGAGAGTAACACAGTAAAACAACATTTAAATCTATAAACAGATTAAATAGTTGTTTATAGCTTTGACTATAGGCAGAGTTGCATAACTTTATACAAGTCAAAGTAAAGCTGAACTGTTTAACTGCAGCTGAACATACACAGAGGGAAGATACCAGATCTTCCTTGGTACAGACTAATGGAATAGGGCAGATTTGCATTGCTGCCCCAACCCGAATGAAATTTCACAATATTCAGGTGTGAACTGCTTTCTGAAAGAACGAACCATATATAAAACTTCTTAAGAAGGTTCTAAACCCAGGAAATTAGAAGGTTGCCCAGGGAGAAAACACCTGCATCCAGATCACTTGCTCCTGCTGAGAAAAACATTGTATTTAACACAGTAGAGCAGGAAGGAAAAAAAAACCTGAGAACACTCACAGAAGTCACAATACACAGAAAACAAGTTAGTTCCATTCTCTCCAAAAAGAGCCATAAAAATACAATTTAAGGGAACAGGCCCTTACTTTTAGGGAAAAAAACCACTCAGCTGCAACTTTTCAGAGGCAGAAATACTTGAAAACATCACTTACTTAAAGGAAGGTACCAACAAATAAAAAACAATGGAGATGTGAATAGAACACCAAATCTGAAGGATGGTTAGTCAAAGTATAATGCTGTTTTGCAGAAGGTGGAAGGGAATAAGAGCAACCACCCAAACTGACAGAAGAAAATCTGCAGACTCAATGACACCACAGAGAATCAAACATCCATGAGCTCTAAATACTGAAGTCTCTGACCCCAAGGATTTAAGAGAACTGTAATAACAGATTTCAGTCTTAAATAGCTTATCATGACTGACTTACCCAGCAAAGAAGCCAACTCAACCGTGCACTTCGCCAGCTGCTGTTCTGATGTGGGACACATGAACTGGAAAACACAAAAAAAAAAGTTGTATCTTTGTCCCCATATTGCAGACTGGACAAAACAGGGCTTCACAAGGGATAAAAATGTCAGAGAAGAGCAGGCAATTTACAGCAAGAAGCACAGAGCTGTAATCAGGAGACCATTAAAGACTGAAAGACAAGAAAAAAATCATATATGAAGAGGGGATCCACAGAGGCTAATTTTAAGTAAGAAGCAGATCTACGCAGTATAAAGAAATGCAGTGCAACTTTGTCACATTTGAGCTCAGACAAAAACCATTCAAGTGAACCGAACTGTGAGGCAAGGCAAGCTAACAAGTTTACAAGTATGAAGACAGCTCAAAGTGGTCCAAGAGTTTTTTTGTTGCTTTTTTTACTTCTACCTTTCTGCATCGAAGTGTCTGACTCAATCTTCCTAGCAGGCACTCCAGCCAGATGTAGTCAATCACTTCACCCTCGTCCCGTGGGCCCACAGCAACACAGAGCACATCCTTGACGAAAAAGACAGCAGTAATTCACCTATTAGTATCCCACACTTCCACAAACAGATCTTTGGACCTATGACAGAGCCGTTCATAGATAGTCCTTGGGTCCTCATAAAAAAAAGACAAAAAAAATTAAGCTAGTATCCTCCTCATTTCATAAGACGGATTAAAGCTGAATTTTTCACAACCTTACCTAGCTCTGATTTTCTACCATAGTTCTCACTGAAGTTATGAAGTCAGCCAATGAGGGCAAGCAGTTCATCATTCTTAAAAGTAACTAGCTCTGAAAGCTCTAGATAATTCTGATAGCACAGCAAGCAAGTTCAGGGTAGAAGTGCTACAGAAATCCAGAGTCCTCTTATACTGTCAAGGTAGCATCAGTGTCAATAAAAGCTGAGTATGAAGAGCACTAATAGGGTTATGGCATGAAAACTGGTTTAGCAAATTTTACATGTGGAGCACTTTCCATCACCAGCGATTTACCACCCAATATCAGAAACCCAGGATGGAAATCAAAAGAATAAAAAAATATTTTAAAAGCTGTATCTGAAGATGCCATACAAAAATATCTTCAAAAAGCAACAGTTTACAGAAAAAAAATCTGGTTTCCTCATATACCTTACCCTCCTCTTTTTCTTTATCTCAAGCAAGAAAGTATTGAAGGATGTGTACTCATTCTTATACAATTGCTGGGAATGCAATGACAGTGAGATCCAGTATTATTGCTCAAACAGACAAGAAGCAGCAACAAAAATAGGCAGACTATATAATGGTAAAAAAGTGAAGTTTTTAGAATTCTTCTTTTCTTCATGGGTTTCTCACACAGGTTGTATAATTGCATGATTTTTACAAGAACAGTGACCTTTTAAAAGCCTGGGAGAAAACACCAAAATGTAATTTGAACCAGCTAGAATAGAAAATTGCTTGGATCTAAGGCTGAAATTAAGTCCATATCATTACCTTTTTTTTAAGATACTCTGATTCTCCCTAATTATGGCTGAATGAAGGTGCAGATCCAAAAATCTTTCAACAGATTCGTACAGATTCATCTGACACTTAATTCGATGTAGAATTCCTAGTGTGTACGATGTGT
Source organism: Fulmarus glacialis (assembly GCF_000690835.1). Lineage (NCBI taxonomy): Eukaryota > Metazoa > Chordata > Aves > Procellariiformes > Procellariidae > Fulmarus > Fulmarus glacialis. Next base: position 8,310 of record NW_009192308.1, on the reverse strand, counting down.
AGGACAGTCTACCAAGTTCTACAGAACTGAAAGGACCAACAGGAAATACTTACTCTAAATGGAGACCAGGAGACTCTCCATAAAAAGAGTAGGTCTACAAAAAAGTAGCTATTTTGATATGCTGACTCTTCAGCATACAGTTGTACACAACGCTCATCACACTATGGTTTCTATGCTACTCATATCAAAAAGGCCACTGCCATGCTACCAGGAGATAGTACTCCTGACCAGGGAGCTCTGATCTACGCACAGACAGGAAGCAGGGAGATGAAAAAAACATGAGACCTTTCCATCGTGCTTCCTAAACACCCCTCACAGCCAGCTACTTAGAACCAGAACATCCCCTTTTAAAAAACAAAACAAACCAAAAAACAATCACCACGGTGAAAAATTAAAAGGGAGTTAATGCAAGGCAGGAAGTGAACACCATGTACCTTAATCTCGTTGATGATTTGGGAGGGAAACGGAGCACAGTGCTGACAGCCTGGAGGGCAGTCCCTTCTCAATTCCAGAGCGTCCTCGCCGGGCAAGGGAAGTCCTGGGACTTTCAGCATTCTGTTGAAGGTTGCCTTCACTTCTCTTTTGATGAGCGCTACAAAGAACAGGGAACAACTCCTGTCTACTTCAGCTTTTCTCTCCAGCGAGGCAGGCAACTGTTTCCAAACACTACCCTTATTAGCCTCTCATTCCGAGGGCCATGGCAAACAAGGAAAGGAGAGTTTACGCTTTCAAACCCTTCTCACTTCAAGCTCCCATTATATTTAATGGGCAGAGGCACAGGTGCAGAGAGTGTGTTAACCCACAGCTTTAAAAGGCAGCCACCCATTACCACCACTGGCAACTCATCTCATTTTCCATCAAAATATTTCAGGGGGTTTAATGAACACAGTAGCTAAGCCAGGAAGCAATGCCAAAGTAGAAAGCTGAATCAGCATGACCATACCAGTTCAACCACTGTGCCCATGAAAGCCGTATGTTTTCTACCAAAATAAGTTTTGACCAGCATCCAAAACACTAAACTCCTGCTACCGCAAACGGTGTTGGATATTCCTCCCCAGATTCTTGGCACAACCTCCTGAAACAATGGGTTTTCAGAGATTCTGAAGAGGTGCCAGAGCACTATTACAGAGTAAAAGGACTACAGTTGCCTTCAGCCTGCTGAAAACCCACGCAGTCCAAGAGGTGTTTGTTTTACAGAAGATTTCAGAAGCGCTCTGTACATGTGGACCATAAGGTGGCTTGAGAGAGCAGCTGCCTGTATCATACGTTTGAAGTGCTAAGACAACTTCAGCCTAGACAACATTTTCAGAAGCAGCTTTCCACAGCATTCATTCTCACCATCCTATGAGCCTCCATAACTAAAAATCACTTACATGGGCCAAGCCTGAAAAATCCCTGAAGAAGGTTCTTGGAGCTAGAAATCATTCCTCTTATTCCTAAACAAGGAGGGACAGAGCAACTGCATGCTTCCAACTAAAAGAAAAATGAGTAGGACCAAGTACTTTATAACACTGGAATAAATTCTACCCCTTGATCTCAGAAAAAGAGTACAATGGACAGGTTAGAAGCCCCAGTTCAGGGTAAGGAGACTCACCTGCAATGTTGGCAGAAAGCCAGCCACAGGCTTTCTCAGTAGCCAGTTCCACTGCAATGTCTTCGGCACTACTTAAAACCTTTACAGGAAGGATAACAAGTGAAAGGAGATTTACTACCAGCCACAGCACTATAGTCAGTGAGAAGTCAGAAGGAAGTCTAGAGGGAAAAGGCTTAATTTTGGCATGCAACATTTAAACAGAACACCACCACCTCTGTGGGAACTGCTACTCTGAGCAATAGGACTGACCCATTTTGATTTCCCAAATCTCATCAACCCCATACAAACCCCATCAATTCTCGGGGAAGTTGATGCTAAAACAAAAGCATTATCCTTGCAAGATGACGCAATTTATATACCATTCCAGTCTCAACAGTTAGCTATCGGCTAGAGTACCACTCTAGCCAGAATATCCAGGGCAGCCTGGCAGAGGTGACTCTCCTTAACTATTAGTCCTCACATGAGAGCATCAATAGATTCCATTGTCCTAAGCTATTAAGGGATAAGTGAGGCAGCAATGGAAAAATGCTAACGATCCAGACTTAAAGTCAAGGCCTTTAGTAAGTTTTAGTGAAAATACGTACTGCTGCAGAGGTCTCTTCTGGCAATAACACCCTTACCGCCTCAGGACCTTTCTTTTTGCAAAATCTGCAAGAAGAGAATGAAAACATGCCACAGGATTAGTTAAAGTTCTTGGACAACACTCAGAGGTTCATTACAGTAGGAACTTTCACACGCTCTCTTACAGTCAAAACCAGTTGGAAGACTGCAGTGAAATAAGTCAGACCAAAAGAACCAGACAAGGAAAAAGCAATTCCAAGTCATCAAGCTACAATACTCAATTTTCCAAAGAGGGGAAATACAATAGCCGCAGTGGACGTCCATTTGGAGCTGGATGCAGAGGGACACACAGCACCTTTATTCCTTCCTACAAATATGGCATTAACTGGCTGGAGGCGCAGCAGACAGTCACCCTAAGAAGAGCAGAGGTCAGGGTTTATAATTACCAGAACCTGAGCATGACAGGCCAAGCCGAATTAGGCTTATAGATTCTGCAGTAAGAAGAGACGGGAAGGCACAAGTTTAAATAACTTTTCCTCCTTACTCTCTGCCTTTGATGAGTGCCTGGGCCCCTTCCTCATACAGATGAGCGCACACCTCTTCAAGCAGCTTGTCATGATTAGCATCTTCCTCCTTCACTTTATCCTGCAACATGACTTCAGCCCTTTGAACCAACTCTGCTACCAGCGTTGCCCTGTAAAAAAACCAAGAACAATCAGACAGACTGAAATCAATACAACAGTGCACACTAACTGTAACCAGCTGTTTCCCCCAATTTAGGAGGATACCCACCTCTCCCAGGCACAAATGCAATAAACCGCTCTGCTAAAAAAGAATTAATCACACTGCGTTTAGTACTGTACCACCGCCTTGCTCTTTTTGTAAGGAAGAAAGCAGCAGTGAAGATACCAAAATAGTACTAAGACTCAAGAGTCAAAAGCTTTAGGTTTTAATAGAAACATATATGGTTACAGGTATCTCTTCCAGCAGCAATACTCTTATACTCTCAACGTATAGTTGTCAGAACCTCAAAGATGTCAACAGCAGCCCACTACAACCAGCATTCTTTGTGGGCTGATACCGTTTAATGTCTGCAACAAGTTGGACAACGGGACAGTGCAAACTCTCAGCAAGCTCACGAGTGACATGCTGGAGGACAGGGCTGCCATTCAGAAGGACTGTGACAAGCTGGAGAAATGGGCTGACAATGGGGTGGTGACTGTGTACTTGTACAGGCTGGGGTCTACTGGCTAGGGAGCAGCTCTGCAGAAAAGGATCTGGGTCCTTTGTATGTCCAAAGGCGGCCAACCTCACAGTGGACCAACATTAGCAACAGTGCAGCCAGCAAGTCAAGGGAAGTTACTGCCTCCCTCGCCACTGTGGGGCTGCATCTGGAGTATACTGCCCAGCTTTGGGACCCCAGTACAAGAAAGGCATTGACAATTTGAGTGACCACAGGAGGAAAAAAAAATTTAAAAAAAAAAAAGTCACTAAGATAGCTGGGATGCTGGAGCATACAACCTACAAGGAGACTGGGGGAGCCGGTTTCACTTAGCCTGGAGAAGAGAAGGTGAAGGGAGAAGGAAGGCTTATAGAGAAGACAGAATAATGCTTCCAGGAAGTGCGCAGCTACAGGTTGACAGGCAACATGCACAAGCTGGAACAAGGGAAATTCTGATAGGATATAAGGAAACATTTTTCACAAAGCCTGGGAAAATTAAGCATTCGAACATGGTACTAAGAGGCTGCTGAATCCCCATCCTTAGAGACTTTCACAACTCAACTGGAAAAGGCGCCAAGCAACCTGACCTAACTTGAAAGCTGGCCCTGCTTTGAGCAGAAGTGTGGATCAGATGACCTCCAGAGGTCCCTTCTGACCCGAGATTTTCCTATCATTAGCAAGAATGTTCTGAAAGGGATATAAAATCTCAAAATGCTGTATTATGTTCACATCCCAAGTGCCCCACAGTCATATAACCCCTCTCTTTGCATCCCTTCACAAATTCTCCTCTATGATGGCAATCAGATGTTGCTTGACCCCACTGTCATAGCCTTATATAGCCTTGGTGTTCTGCTATAGAGCATACTCTGAGGGAAGCTTTTTCCCCTATACACACAATTTTAAAAGATCAGCTCTTTGCCTCATTAACTTAAGTCACAGAACAGATCACCGCACTTACTTGATGTGCTTAACACAGTTGGATCCCACCCTCTCTGCCACAAATTCAACTGTTCTCCGTAGGGAGGGAGGCTGGTTGTGAAAGAAGGCCTGTTCCAACTCCACCTGTTCAAGAGAAAAGTGCTACAATTGATTAGAGCACTCCACCCAGATCCTCTTCTCCTCAACACAGGAACGGACACAACTACCATCTGGAATTATGTGAAAAGGCATGCAATTTGCCTACACTAGAACTTTCTGCTACTGTAGCATTCAGCACCCCTGTAAAATATTTGCTCCCTATTTCCTTCTAACCATTTAACCCAAAGCTCATTATCAGGGTTTATGAAGCTGCAAAAGCAAATGCCCAGTAAAGGGAAGAATGGCAGAGTTATGGCAGCACCTACTAGTAGTGAGTCACCACATAGGGTTTGTTTTTGGAAAGAAAGGATCCTCTCTTTTAATTACAGGCTGGTAATCCTGTAGGCTCCTACACGGTTCGTTCTTTCTGTGGAAAGTGTGGCTACAATCTAACCAAAAGAGAGTCTGAGAAACATACCAATATTTTATGTTAAAGAAGAGGCAGGCAGAGAAACAGGCTAATTGTTCCAATTGCAAAAACATTTACTGAAGTTAATCTGGATTTCAACACCCACATGGTATCCCAGCCACATGACTATAACAGAAGAATGAGGAGTAAGGATACCCGACCGTTAAACACAATGTTCCCTGCTGCCTAAGCCCATTCTTTTCTTTCCCTGGCATTAGGATACCACTGTGTATCCTACCCTCACAGAAGCAATTTTCCCTGCCCTGCTTTCCCTTGTGACTCCCTAATTTCATTACCTGCAGTTTCCGCTGCGTGACAGAAGCCTTGGGTGCCAAAGACTCTGCAGCTGTGGGAGTGATTTTCCTTATAAAGCCACCATTTTTTGCTCCACTACCAGCCACAAAAGAGGCAAGTAGTTTCCGCAGCTCACCTGTACAGAAAAACATGCAAAAGCAGTCATCGTCCCCATAAGCAAGGGAACAAATCAAAACTCAAGAGAGAGACTTTCACATTGTCAGTCCTGTTTCCAGAGCAGATTCTCTCAGCTTCTGTAAAAGCTGAAGTTTCAGAAAAGCAGAGGCGCATCACACCCATTTAACTGGCAGGGCATAGCAAGGCAGGCAAGGCTCCAAAGATAACAGAGGAGGCTTCCAAAAAGCTCCCTGGCACATAGGACTTGTTCAGAAGATCAGGGAGCAGTCATTTCTATGCATCCCTTTTTGGCATGGCAAGCGGGAATTGGAAAGTCTACAAGGACAACAAGGCAAGCAGAGTTACACAAAATTCCAACAGGGTCAGGAGAAAATACCAGGGAAAAAGCTTGAAGACATGTTCAACCCCTAGAAGCTTTCATGATGCAGGTTTAACATACAGTTTTCCTAGAAGCTAAGTTCCAAGAAGCATAGCACCATCCCATCATCTGGGACTCTACTGTCTACAGCGAGGGATTTCACCAATGGCAGTCAGATCCCAGGAAAAAGATATCTCAAACAACAACCTGATAAAGCACCAAGGTACAAAAGGATTCTTCCCCTCTGCCTGGCAGCAGAGATATGCTCAAGGATCAAGGCATTCCTCACAGTACAAACACCTCTCCCTACATCTAGGATGGAAAAGTTGTACACTTACTCCTTATAATGCTTCCTTCCAGTTTGTGAAGGCTGAGTTCCCCTGTCCTTCTGTGTTCAAGCTATGTAGATCACCTATCCTGACTGTGTAGCCTCCCTCCCGTTACCCCCCCTCCCGCCCAGCTTCCCCAGACACTATTCACAGCTGCAAGAGCTTCTGCAATACAGCTTTTTATCAAGGTTGACTCATACACAACTGAGACCTGAAGTTGTGAGGAAGGGTAAGAAAGATGATCCGAGGACTCACAGTACCAAAGGACAAATATAAATAAAAATAAAAAATACAAATAAAAATAAAAGATATACTAATATATGTTATTTATATAGCAAATATAAATAAAACACTCACCAAGATACGGACAGCAGGTATAGAGTAACTGCTGATCCACCAAGGGTACAGAGTCCTGGTGAGAAAAGGAAGGAAATGCTGAAAGGACACAGCAGGAAAGAAACAGTCTTCAGCAAGTCAGAAATCCCACGCGCATGGTCACAGGCAGGTTTCAGAACTGCCTTTCCATGAAAACAATAAAAATAACTGGATTCCAAATCCACAGTAAAATTATGAACTTTCAGCCCAAGCGTTCAGTCCAGCCCTGTAATACACAATGAGCTGTTCTGCACTCAGTCAGTGGAGCTCAACCTTTGCTTCTGACCACTGTCAAAGCCCAGCTGAAAGCTCATGGTTACAGAAGGGAACCAGGACTGTTGCCACAGCTGCTACTCATAAAAGAGAAACCTATCCATGGAGGAGAATAAATGAGGCACATCTGCTATGCGTTACACCTCCACAGGTGTCTTCACCCAGACTCACTGGAACACCGCACTGTGGAGTAATGTCACCCTAGTATTACACACTGCAGCCAGAGGGCATGGGAAGAAAAGCAACTTCAGATCCGATCCATGCGGGCAGTGTGTACTGCCCTCATTTGGAAAAAAAATCAGTTGATCTCTGCATCCTTATCTCTGCCACTGACGAGATAGTGCAAAACAGAACTTTCTAATTAGAACAAGATACACATATGTCTTAATAAATATACTGCTCATTCTTCAAGGAATGCTATGTATTCTCTTGCATGTCTGGGAGTTATCTGAAACATCACACATGCCATAAACTCACCTCGTTTTCTGCTTGCTCATACTATTTTCAGTTCAGTTACCCTTTATCATGCAACTGGAAAACAGGTGACCCCAAAGACAACAACCTTGCTCTTACAGTCCCATCTTACAATCTCTGTTGAGTTCACCATTACTATTACTTATTTCTGGGAAGTGCTACAGTTCTATCAGTTCACCTTTTACTGCAATAATCAGTAAGTAGGAAAACAGCACCTGATCCTCCAGCATAACTTTGCACCTATTCTGCAAGCCATTGCAGCAGGTGAGATGGTTCCTGCCTGACAACAGCCCCAGAGCTGTAACACACACAGTTTACAATCCAGGATGCAATGCAATTGAGGCGCTTGGACAAACCGGGGCATCACATCCATTGGCCTACATATGCTCAATGCAGCTGCACTGAAGCCAAGTTCCTGATAAAATCTTAAACTCCTGAGGCCGTGGTACGTCCACCCTTACCCACAGATTCAGAGGACATGCTGCTGCACTAACTCACCAAAGCCTGAGCAGATGTCACAGTGTCCATCATCAATCCTTCCTGCCTGACATCAGTGGTAAAAAACAACTCTTCAGGGACCGATGGAACCTGAAACAGAAACCCCAATAGTTACAACCCAAACAGCAGTCAGTAACTTACACCATTTCTGATAAAGAGGACAGTAAAATCTCACCAACCTCCCACCCACAGAAAAACTAGCACTAAGGATCCTCTCTGCCCTAAAGGAGAACCTTTCCATAAAACTAAAGATTTAGTTTGATCACCATAACATAAGCCACCTTCCTTACCCTCCCCATACAGCATCTTTCACTTTTCCAACAGGTTCCTGCTAACCAGTTACTTTGCTTCTAACTGAAGGCACAAAAGGATTTTAAAAGTTCCCCACACACCATTCTTTTATGAGACAAAAAATTCCCCAGTAATTCAAGACTGCCAGCTAGCACTCTGTCTCTGTGACAAGAGGTTCCACTTCTAACAGGAATCAGCTGTCAATTTGCTTACAAGGGTAAAGATTTCTAAGTACAGAATGTGTTTCAGCAGCAATTAGAATTCCTATTGGAAAAAATAAGTTGCTTCACACAATTCCACTAAAGGAAAATAATTCTCCATTAGAATACAGAGGATTCTTTAAACCCCACACTAGCGTAAAAAAAACCCAACAAAACAACAAACTACTGTTTTGTTATAGAATCATAGAATCATAGA
>NW_009192307.1:1734-1954 GCF_000690835.1 Fulmarus glacialis | reverse complement strand
GTGCGGGGCGCCGCGGGCGGCAGGCGCGGTGCCACCCGACGGCTTTGTCCCGCTCTTCGCCCCAGATGGTACCGAAAGAGAACGGGGGGGGAAAAGCTGGGTCGCTCCTTCCCCACCCCGAGCTCGGCATTGTGCGATACCGGGTGGCGAGCCTTTGTTCCGACCCTCCAACGAGTTAAATTGCCTCTCCCTCGTAATTCGAAATATAATTAGACTGATT
>NW_009192307.1:0-1722 GCF_000690835.1 Fulmarus glacialis | reverse complement strand
CATAAATTAAAATAATCTTAATTTTAATGTGACGTGACCCCTATTTTTCTGGAGAATAATGAGAATAAAGCAATCATTAATTAAAACCAAGATGTCTCCATATAAAGATGGTATCTAGATGTGCGGAGGCTCTGAGTCATTGGCCGTATTAGTAAATGTATAATTGAACGTTTAGATAATCATCGGGTTTGTTTGTGTGTCTGTGTTTTAACCTGAAAGCACTACATTTATTTGGCAAGATTGCCAGGGTCCTAATTATTTGTATTTTCTGGTCACCGAATAAATAAAACCGTCCTTGTTTCTATTGTGCAAAGCAATGACTCCTAAGCAATCCTCAGCTTCGATAACTGATGGAAAATTTGATAACACGGCCACCTTTTCTTGCAGCCACATTCATAATGTCACTGGGTAAGCGCTTCATCCTGTACCAGGAGCCCCGTGTGCGTTTATTTCCCTGAAGATAGGAGGGGAGCAAATACCACTGCATTTGAAATAGATTGGCCCTGCGCTGGACCCGGGGACGGTGTTTTCGGTTTCAGGACCCGGAGGTAGTTTTGAAGGTGGGCAAACCCTGACGGCCGCTGGCTCCGGCGGGGGCTGCGCTGCCGGGGAAGGACGGTCACCGGCGCTCGGGGATTTTGCCCTCCCCTGCCACACACCCCTCAATATTTTTGCCTCCCAATTTTGTGAGAAATGTTCAGAGCCAGCCGGTCTTCCAAACAGAACCCAGTGTCACCCTTCGCGACTGCCTCTCCTGACTCTCCGGGCTGGTTTGGACACATTTTTCCTCACCCTTTTATTTTCCCTTTCTTTTTTTTTTTTTTTCCCTCACGTTTACATGTTGTTTTCCTGGGGATTATTCCTGAGGAAATAAAACGCGTAGCAAAGGAAAATGGAATAATATCTAATTAGTTATTCATATCAATCTGTCAAATATCCTTATTAAGTTATTCCTGTACTGTGCGCCTATTCCCATCTTAGCTCGGCGCAAGATCTGCAGGTCCCAGAAATATATGTTTCCTCGTATTTAGCGTTCTGTCTGCGGCAAGATTTTTAGTTTGTAAAGTTGATTTTCTCCTCTTAAATGCTGCCTAAAATCTTAACGCTATTTCTTCCTCTATTTGGGGGGCTTTGAGCAATTAAAGGAGCATAAAGGAGTAATTTCTTCCCTCTCTCTTTCTTTTTTCTTAGAATTGGTATTTTCCCACTATAATTTGGAATGAAATAGGATTTTTAAAAGATCCAGAGTTCTAATCTCGGTTGATGTTTTGGTGTATTCACGGTAATGAGTCCTATTCCCTCGGGTCATGAAGCCCCCAAATGTCAATCAACCAAACTGATTCAGAAATGCCATTGTTCGACTCCCACGTCACTCGCCTTCCTCACATTTTACTTAACAATACCGGAGTTCTCTGATCACTCATTCGGAATATGGGCATTATCTGTGGAAAATGCACAAAGTGTCTTGATCTTTCGCTGGCAGATACTGTTGGAGGGTTTCCGCCGAGCAGACGGTGCGTGTTTATACTTCTGCACCCCGGACTTTATTACAGCTCGGAGGAGCCAATGAATATCTTGAAAGCAAACCCTTTTTGAAACCAACCCCTGCCATAAATCCGTCAAAAATTAATTTGTCTGGAGAGATGTTACATTTCTATTTCCGCGCCCAGAGCCGGCCCCGGCATGGGCTGCGGCCCCGCTCCGTGCAGCGCGGCTCCGCGC
>NW_009192306.1:34684-38617 GCF_000690835.1 Fulmarus glacialis | reverse complement strand
TAATGATTCTATGATTCTATGACTCCTGTGGAATCATCTTGGTTGATGTGCTTGCCTTAGATCAAAATTCTTACCAGGTAAAAATGGTAGGAGAGGGATGTACTCCAAGACCAGGAGAGATTACTTACAGCTAATCTTGCTTGTCATACTCCTGTTTTCTAACATCTTCCACCTCACTAGCTTCAATTCCTTTATTTCAATTTATATTTCTACACATTTTCTGGCTTGGGATTTTTTTCCCCCAATACAATGAAAATGCATAGACTAGAGCTTGCATATGGTCTTCTTTGGGCAGACTTTGTGTCCACTGGATTTCCAATAGGCAAAGCCATTAAATTGCTTATAATTATGAGAGAGTTTTTTCTAAGTGGGAGGAGCAAATGGGGAATTGTGGTACCCAGGCTGGCTGGCTAAGCTGCGTTTTAAAATTTCTTGTATCTTATTTTAGAGTGCTTTAGGATGGTTCCATATGAATTTTGACTTCAGTAAAATCATAAAAAGGTTACTCATGAAGATGATAAAGTGTTGTTTTCCTAGCATGTTGATTACTTTTCTATTTGCACATGAAAATAAAGAGAAGCCTTTAAAAAGAATGCTTTTTAGCATTTTTCAAGGTTTTAAAATACATTAAATATAGCTTCTCAATGTGTATTCCTAACAAGTCATGCTTTTATTCTGTTTTTAAATATCCAGGTCTTAAATAATTTGAAAAATCTCATTGTCCAAGTCTTAGATTAAAAAAAAAAAAAAAAAAAAGTGTGATGTTTACAGTAGTTAAAATAATAGTCTGCTAGCTGGGTGTGTAACACATGACTACATTTCAGTCATTCTCTGACCTATGTTTCTGTGTTTTATCTCTGCTAAAAATGAAAGCGTTTCGCCTTGATGTTGGCCAAGTTGCCTGTGTAGCGATGGTTGCTCTTAAATGGCATCCAATTAGTCTGGGCAAAGTTTCCTCCATAATAAAGATACAATTTTCTGAAGTTTTATTGAAGACTAGCTAACAAAATTAGCTGTGAATCCTTTTTTGTAAAACCTACACTTGTTCAGTGCCAAAGTAGTTGAAAACCTCACTTGTGATTCGTGTACGAGAGGGTGGTAAGGGTCAGAGAACCCAAGGAAGCTCAGCTGTCTGCAGGCGTGGGCATTCCTCACTGTCCCTGCCTTTCTTCTGTGCTGTGGGATTTCACGCTATTTTATCCTAGTGATTACATAAAACAATTTGTTGATGTATCTGAACATCTCTGAGGGAACATAACACCTTGTTTGACGCTGTATTACTCACACGAGAAGAATATCATATAATTTTCATTGAATACTTAATCAGCAGTTACTCCACATGATTTATGACTTCTACTTGCTGTTTAGCAAAACTGCAGACTTGAGAAATCCTACTTAATTTTTTGTATTTTATGTATGCAAATAGAACTAAAAAAAAAAAAAAGTCATTGTTTCCTGGCCATTTCCTGTTGGCTCTCGATTTTCATCTATAATTAGCATAATCTAACATAAATGTCAGCTAAAAAATAATTCCTCTGGATTAGGGTGCCCCTCCATACTCAGTTGATGTCAGGACCCAGTTTGGCTCAGTCATTTTGTTTACAGTATTCTGTGTGTTGCCATTTGCTTACTTGGTAAGTGTTTGTATGATCCTTGTCTATATTGCTAATGCTTTCTCAAAAATGTCTGTTTCTAAAGCTCAGAGCTTTCTGCATGCTTCAAATAAGTAAGTCAATTTATAAACTACCGATTTTTTTTTTTGCTTTAATTTAACAGTGAAACAATAGGACAAAATGTTTATCTAGTTTGGGGGTGAGGAGGAGGGATTTTGGACTGCCTGTGGTTAGTTACTACAGTGTTATTTGTCTCCTCTATTGTATCAGATAAAATGTGTTGCAGTAGTCTCGAGTTGTATCTATTATTAATCACTGAAGATGTCATGTGAAAGTAAGTAGTTTATCATAACTCTGCAGCAGTTTGCAGGTAAATTTTACTTAGCCCGCTTGTCGATGCTGTTAAGAATACCATTCTGTGAAGTCTAGAAATGTTTGTGTGGCATGTACCAGAAATACAGAAGTAAAATTTGGTATATATAACATTACTATTACTGTTGATACATTCCCTGTCATAATATTCACTTAGGGGTGCACATGTAAGCCGAAAAACATTATTTTTGACTTATAAACTCTGCAAGTTCCACCCAGGTGATGTTTGCATTGTTTTGCATTGTCAGGAGACTTTGCAGTAGGTTGTACATCATGATGGACTTTCAGGTGACATGGGTAGCATCAACTATCGGTTTGGCCAAACCACTTTATGCTGGGTTACTTACTGGGTTACTCCTCTCAGGCTATAACGTGTGTGTTCTAGATATGTATTTGTGTTTGTTTATGTCTTTTTGAAGTAGCTCAGCTTTTTTCCGTGAACCAGATTGAGGGGAGAATGTGCTGGTTCGGATGTATTGAATTTTTATGATCTTCCCTTTGTAGTGTTCTAGTTTCTCTGTGCTTTTTGAAAAAGTACTTGAAATTTGGCACCAAACTGGTCTTTGGCCGTTCCTATAAAACCTCACTCAAGTTTGTCTAATTTGCAAGTCATTGGCAAACACAGAATTTGGTCATTTTCAGTACGAGTTTGTTATACTTCAGATATAGTCCCTAACTGAATTCTTAGGAGAGGCTGTCCAACCTGGGCACATTGTACTGTTGAGAGGAGAACAGTGATTTCTCCTCTGTGAACACCTTGAATGAAAGCAAGAAAGTGTGTCCCTAGTTTTGCCGCTAGCAGGCCAGGCAGCCTCAGTGAGGAAGCCACTTTGTTTAGATCCAGAGAGTGTGACAGATGACAGCAGGGATCTTGAGCACAACTGCCCCTCTTTCAGGGTGGTAAGGATTTCAAAGCTCTTGGACTATACAGCTGGATAGGTAATGGCCCAGCTCTTCTGTGGAAAGTTCAAGACCAGCAATAGCCTGGAAAATACGGCTTGTAGCTCTGTGATTCAGAGTACTGCATAGTGTGTGCACAAGGGAGGGCTGAATTAAGCTTAAAAAGGGAATTTAGCTATTGTTGATTGTTATAATTATTTCTGCTAGATAAAATTTGTTCCTTTCTGAAGAGGTTTTGTTATATAGCTGTATGTGCTAATTTGCTGTAGCTGAGTTTTGAAAATACATGATTCCTAAGCCAACTTCCAAGATGGTACCAAAGATGTTTTTCAACAGTCCAGAAATTAAATATCTTTTGAGAGTTTCATACACTTTAGCTCTGAAGATATAGTGGGCATCTGTAAAGATTGTTTTCAGATGAAATAGAGATAAATTTGATCTTTTTTAAACTTCATCCTTCTCTGATAAGTATGCACATGTACATCTGTGCATGTACTCACACACACACACACGCATACCCAATGAGAGATGCATACGGTAAGTTGATAAGAAGAGCTGTGCGTGCTGCAGAGGCTTTCAAACGACATAAAGGGTCAAAGCAGTCTGTTGGGCATAGCAAGTAGTCTGCTGATGGAAAGCTGCCACATCTCCATGTCTTCTAGCGTTTCCTTATGTAAGTGGTCAGCTCAGGACCAAAAATAGGCAGGGTTGACACAAAGTAGACTCTGTTAAAGGCATCCTGAATTTATGGCTCCCTGCATAGAATCATCTTATTAATTTGCATTGGAATTTCTATGCGATTTAAGTTGTATTCAATTTTCTTACATCCAGAGCCAGCAAAGGCAGCACAGTAAGCATTGCTTACCTCCACAAGGATGAATTTCTCCTCCTCCTTCCTCCCTCATCTTCCCTGTTCCAGTTTTGCTTTCCTAGTAAGAATTGCAACTAGAGTTACAGGTTTTTGTGCTTGGGCCATAAATATTTCTTTTCTGCTTGGACTACTGAATGGATTACATTTATGTACATCAAAGTTATGTAACTCGATTTG
>NW_009192306.1:5354-34653 GCF_000690835.1 Fulmarus glacialis | reverse complement strand
CGTTACAAATTTTCCGCCAGCCACTCTGCAAGTAATCATTGCTGCATAACACATGAAAATTCTCAAAAATATGACTCATCCTTTGTGTGCCTCTTTCCAGGGTAATGTCATAAATTTTAAACAGTCCTGTTTAAATAATTTAGGATAGGAATATATTGTGTTTCATACTTATGACAGTGGGCATAAGTTTTATTGATTATTTTTATTTTAAGGACTCTATTATAATCCAGGGAAATCAAAGATGGCCATTAACAAACACAAACAGTACATTAAAAATGTTTTTCCTTCCAGTATGTGCTAAGCCAGATGTTAATATGAAGGATATGTAATCTTAATAAATCCTTTTCTGCCTGCTTGCTTTTTGTTACAGATCTAAAAGTTTTTGCATTTTAGGAACAGAGGTTTTGTACAGCACAGAAATATAGTTTTATTTTTAATAAAAAGCAGTAGTAGTAATAGCAAATGCTTAAAAGGGTGCCAGACTATATATTTTCAAAGTACCACATATGGATTTAGCTGTGTACCTTCTATTAACATTTAAACACAAAAGGATGCATACTTACATCTCTGCAAGCTGCTTCAAAAATTGACTGCTTTTTGAAATGTCTGCAATTAGCTTGTGATCGTGTAATAGTCTAATAACTATTTCTTAGTAATTTGGATATTTTGTAACTTAAATATTTGGAATTTTTCGACTTATATCCCATTTAGACTATCATTTATTGCAATAACATTCAATATTTACAGAACCCCAGTATAGATGTTGCTTTCTGACATGACATGACTTGCATTTATTTTTTGAAGTAAAAGGGCCTTTACTTGACAAATTAATCAAAACAACTTTTGGTGTGGATGGCAACATTAAGAAGTGTAGTAAAGAGTCAACTTCGATGGCATTTGGCTGGTTCCAATGTTTTACCAAGCTGATCTGGCTCACTGCAGCGAATGATGCCTGCAGCCTTTCAGAATTCTCAATTATGCTGCTTTTTCCTTTGATAATAGGACTTGCACATCTATTTCTGTGGACGTGACAGAAGCTTTGAGCTTAGTTCATTAAATTTTTACAGTGGAAGCTGGAGTCAGTTGGATTTTTAGACAGTTGAGAGGTTTAGGAGGAATAGTTTTCTACCATGGAGCTATAATTTTGAAAGTATATGCTCTCCAACCTCTCTTCTCTGCAGTTGATACCCTTAAGAGGTAAATGTTCCGTTAAACGGTGATGAGAGGATTGTTCCTAATTGTTCAAATTAAGTACATCTACCATCTCTATTATTGCATATAGAAAGTTCCTATTTGAAAAGAAAATCAAGGTTACAAATCAAGTACCCAAAAACTTGCAAATACGCACAACCTGAATCCAGCCTTCTCATGCTGTTGGGTATAGTCATTAATGACATGATTATGGATTGTATTTCTGTAGGCTTCCTTGCCAGTTTCAGTTCACAGAATGGACTGTGTCCACTTAGTATTTTCTTTCCACTGCTTTGTTCAGTTATAGACTTATGCCTTGTTTTCAGCACACTATTCAAACTATTTTGAATTAATTAGCTAATAGTTTTTTCTCTGGTGCCTATCGTGATAATATCTGAGTGCTTCACAGATGTAATTACGTTTCACAACATCCTTGTGAGATAAGATGTTGGTATAATCTCCACTTTCTAGGAGATAATCAGGAGTCGAGGCACACAGAGAATAAAACCAAAAAGCCCCGTTATTACCGAAGGTGCAGACTGAATCAGCTAGGACTGCATTATCTCAGTGCTTTAGTATACCCTACAGTTAATCTTTCCAAACCACAACTTCCATTTGCACCCGTCAGCGTTCACTATTGCTACAAATGAGACTGAATCACAAGTCGGGTGCTCAGACAAATGTTTAGTGCTGAAAAGTCAGGGTTAAATGACTTTCCTTACACCACAGAGGAACTCTAGAAGACATGCAAGTAAAATCCAGTTCTCTAAGCTTTTTTTTTTTTTTTTTTTAGCCACAAGAGTGGACTTTCTGTCCTTGCAGGCTCGGCCTCCTTCATCACACACCTTTTGCAGTTTGCAACAAAGCAGCTGATGGATCGCGTAGGCAGCAGCAGCTTCTTTTTTACTGCCACTGCCGAGCAGTTCAGTTCTCTGCACTGAATGAGCAAGAGGTCCCGTGGCAATGTAGTGCTGCATGTTTTCTGTAAAGACTTTATCATTAATGCATGCGCACAATGGGGCAGATCAGGTCACTGGAACAGTCTCATTTTTGACGTCTCCAAACTTTGCTCGACTTCACAACCTTAAAACTATTCAATTAGTGGAAGCTGGGGTTTGGGGGATGGGGTGGGGGTGTGACATAGTTTTGTACCACGGGGTTATAGGTGTTAATCTTTTGGCTTTTAGAGCAAGTTAACATTTCTAAACAGATTGTTCCATATAATTTGATGTTTTCATCTATGTAAGACAAGCAAGGTTGAAACTCTTATCTTTACCCTTTGGGATAATAAAGTGAATGACTGCATTAGGTCACTGAATTCACTGTAGACCATTAATATAGTGGCATGCAGTGTTTTGCCCAGTGAGTTTTGCATGTGTTTGCTGACAGCAAAGAAACTGAAAGACTGAAAATTTTTCAGGTTGAAGAGCAGAAAGTACCAAGGAGACTTGGGGGAAAATGGTACCATGATCCAAGCTTTAGCTCCTGCTTTGCCTTCGCCGACTTGTCCACTAGAAATTATTTGCACAGTTCTGGGTCCTCCACCAGTCCTAAACTCAGAATTGATTTGGGTTTGTCTCACAGGGTACGATCAGTCCAATGGATCCAGTTCAAAAGCTTAATTGCCTCCGTCTCTTAGGCTGCACCTAAATCGGCCCTTGCTCTCCTCCCCCAGCCCTACCCACATGGAGAACAGCTGCTGAATCCCGTTCTGTAAAATTATATGGAACAGCATAACAATTATAGTAGTTTTATGTTGACTACCTTTAAGACTACCTTGGTAGTCTTAAAATTTGAATTAGAGAAACAGTTAAACTAGAAGGATGGGGGAAGAGGAGTGGGCCCTGTTTACCGGGAGTTTGGGTTGCTCTGAGTGCCCTTCTGGGCTCACCTGCTTGACATCATTTATGTTGCAATGCCATGTTGTCCTTAGCCGGTTTCTTCCACTGTCACTTTTTACTTTATTTTCCCTGTTGCTGTCTAATCAGCTCCTGTTCTCATTTCTTCCTCCCAAGTCTTCCCTTCATGGCTTCCAGCCATATGTTTTTTAGTGAACCTTGAATTTTGAGGGACAGAGATGAGGGGCAGTTCCTGCTCAGAAAATCCCAACTATCTCTCTCTGTTGCTTGACTTTTATACTGGACTCCAGTCCCAGTCTGCCCCAGTTATTTTCCCCATCCTGTCTCCCAAAATAATCTGTTATCTTCCTACTCTTTTTACTCCCTGCTTGGTTTCTAGCCTTTCCCTGGTGTGCTCCAATTCCCGCTCTGACTTAAGGTCTTTTACCCAGTTGTCAATTTTCTACTGGTTTAACAGCAGCCTTCCTTTCCAGCGGTAGTCTTTCTTTTCAGGCTGCTTCTCCCAAATTGTTCTTCCTTGTAGCTGGTCCTTGTCCCCTCTGCCATCTTTCCCTGGTTGGTGTCAGGAGGGGAGATGATGTCTCCGAAGGAGAGGGACCAGGAGAAATTCCCTGCTGGTGTTCTTAGAAGAGACCCAGCTTTGGTCTGAGCAGTGAGAGCAGTGACTACAGAGAAAGCTATTCTCGGCCTCAGTTAGAGCATGTCCAGTGTGTAATCCTCAGGAAACTAAGCTGCAGAGAATGTGCAAACTGCATTTATTTCCAAGAGCTTTTAGCTTTCAGGAATGGAAAAAGTTTTACCCCAGCCAAAGGAAAAAAGAAGCGCTATCTTCTCCCCAGATTTTTAGATTCTTCTCCAGAGTATTGAGTTATTAGAGCTTCTGCAAGGAATAATAGTTTATTGTGACTAAAACTGCATTAATCTGTGATTTTTGTTCTCATAAACAGTGATTTTTCTTTCACTGGAAGTTTTTATGGACATGAATATGTGAATATGTGTGCTTAAACTGAGATAGCCAGCATGGAAGATGTCGTATAGGCTGATGAAGGCCTGACAAAGTTATCAACTATGTAAAATAAGATCTACTAACGGAGATCCCCACAGTAATGCGCGTTCAGCAATCTAGAGGCTAGTTTGATTGGAGCTTCAGATGAAAGATATGCATATGAAGTGACTTTGACAGAGAGATTATATTTAAAAATTTTGATCATTTGCATTTTTGTTTAAAAATAATTTTGGATGTAAAACAATGATGTGTTTTTCAAAGAAAGTATTCCTGCTTGAAATATCAGTCTTTAGGTGAGTTTGCTAACGATACTGATATATGCGAGATGAATTACATACACAGTTTGTGTTTGAAAGAGGGGTACAAAGCACTGGGTTGTAATCAAGCGACTCCGAGATGTAATCCCAGCTGTCATTGATTCCTATGGTTTTAAGGCAAGTCAGCTTGACTCTTGCTGGTTGCACTCCTCATAAAAGTCTCATAGAAGTGCTGTGAGAAGAGTTATTACATATTTTTCCATTTTCGAGGCACACTAATATACATGTTAGCTTAGTATTAAGTTTATCATTAGACTGAAATTGCTTTGCAAATGAAGGATGATGCTATCTCTGTCTCATATTTCTTTAAATATTCCTGGGATATCTTAGGAGTGTTTAACATACAGATCTTTCATATGGAACAAGACATTTAACTACTATGTAAACATCTGTTCTCTAAACGTTATGAATTAATTTGATTAAGGAACTTTTTGATGACTTCATCTGCTCAGAAGACGGAGATGACGCTGGCTCTGCGGAGCAGATCCATGGCACGCGTGCAGAGTGGCTGCAGAGGCTGCAGCAGAGCATGGCCATCAAGTTGCGGCTGTGATTCATTCAGAGCCCGAATCTCCTTTTACCTCAGTCCAGATTTTTTTCTCTGCCTCCCCCTCTTTTGTCATTATTCCTTAGCGCTATAGAGTGCAACTTGAATCAAACTTGTCTTCTTTAAATTGTAATTTTTGCATTGCGACAGTGCTTTTTATTTAGAAGCTTCAGAGCGGTTGAGGGAAAACTCCCCATACGTGCTTACAACGAAGAAGTTCAGGTACGGAGGTGTTGGGTAACTTGGCAGATCCTGTGATTTCAAAATCACACCAACATAACAGTAGCTGCCACAAAAAAAGGGGCAGCCTCCCGGCCTCCTTGTTCCAAACCGCACATATCCCTTCCCTGTATTGAATGTAGTTGCTGATGGGATTCACTGAGCTGGCTTGCCTGCAGCTGGTGGATGAGAAGCAGAGAGGGAGAGGGAAGGAAAGGTGAGGTTGTGGGCTTTGGCAGCAGCCTGCAGTTAGATGGGGTTAAGCCACCCATTAAACCACACCTCAGGCCGAGGTGTCTAGTGCCCTGCTCACTGGAGCATGCTGCCCTCCTTACGGTAACGCATACTTACCGTGCTGCAAGCTACAGTGTATAGTCTACTGAAAATGCACGTCTGAGTTACCTTTTGTAGTCTTTCATAATGCAGCTGCTTTCTTGGGGCATTGGGAGTAACCTGACGCACTTAATCGATGCATTTTCTCTAAATCCTGCTCATCAGAAACTGGTTAAACTAGTTTGCCATTGGAACGCTCCCCTGTCCCCTCTTCCTGGATCCTGTCCTGCTTTCTGTAAATCATCACCTTCCTGAAGCTGCTGAAACTTCTCCTCATATCAACTAGGCTATCGTTTATATCTTGAAACTTAAGCCCTTGCTTTCTCAACCAGAGAGAGAAAGCTTTTTTATTTGTGGAAGCTTTTCAAAGCCTTATTAGCCATGTTTTTGAAGTTCCCAAGCCCTTCATTCTGGGAGGAAAGACATGCCACTTGCTAGAGTTTCTTCATGGTTAAGAAAACCGCACTCCCAGGCTGGGCGGTTTGCTGTTTGGGAGAGAAGTAAGTAGGCATAATTTCCAGATCTTTCTCATACTGAGGTGTACACATAGTTCCTGTTACTTATTATTTTCAGTCCAAACTGATTAACAGCAGAGCTCAGAATTTACAATTGCAGTTTATCTTCCAGGGTCTCAGCAAACCCAGCTCTATTTAAGATACTGTCTATGGTCAGTGAGCAGCAAGGGTTTTACTGTTGAAACCGTTGCTCTCTGTACCCCTGTATCAAACACTGAACTTAGACCCTATGCGTAACATACCAGTCTCATTTCAATTCCTCAAAAGTTCCTGACACTCTGTTTATTGAATTTGGATATTCTGCTGTTGCACTGGAATAAATCTTTGAAGTTAAGTAGGTGTGATGCTGAATACAAACAAAAATGGTAAGATAAAAAGAAGGTTGAATGCAAGTACCTAATCAGCATTGTTGGTGAACAGGTTTAGGTTTTCTATTCAAGGGAATTCTATGGAAGATAATTTTGAGAGAATGTAATTATTTTTACATAAAAATGTTTAATTTTTTAAAAAAGAAAAATACCTTAGCACTTTTATCTGAAACTATACTGTGGTTATAGGTAAAAGGAGAATACTTTATGTAGCAGAGAAACAAATCATTATTGGATATTTTTAGAAACAGAAATTATTATAATTCAGAAGACAAATTGAGGGAAGAAATCTGAGCATTGCAGAGGCTGTTATTTTTCAGTTTTCCCATAGGAACATAGTAGTATTGTATGGAATATTGGTGCTCAGTTTGCTTCTCACTGGCGGCAGGTTGCTTTGGAAATCCTTTACGGCAAAATTTGCTGTTACAAAATGCTAGCAGTTTCCAAAATTTGCTGTTTCCAAAATGCTAGCTCTGGTTTCTAAATTACTGGTTTTCTTATTATTTTAAATGAAGTAGGAATAAGAAGAGTTTGAAGGATTGTTATTGACCTGAAAGTTAATCTGCTGGTGATTCAAATAACACCACGCAGGACTCCCTGAGTAAAAGAGCAATGACCATAAAACAGATCTCAGGGGTCACCAAACTCATGTGGGAGGTCAGTGGAGGAGACAAGGAGGTGGTCATTTGTTTATGGACGGCCATCCATTCAAGAGAGAAGAAGAAAGTTCTGCAATTAAATCTCCAGTTCTTGTAGTAACAGTTATTTAAAATCTTAACATGAGGAAAGAAGTTGCTGATTAAACTAAGAAAATCAGTTTGAAAAGCAAAGAGAAAACAATCTTGTATTTATCTTGTTCAGTCAGTATATAATTAGAAACTCAATATAGAATCAAATTAGTCTTTTGTATTTTTAGCAATGTATGGGTTTTCTCTCTTCCCCCCCTCTCTCCTTCACCCCTCTAAATCTTATCACTTGTGATTACTGAAGATCCAATAGAGCCCTTGTACCTGTGTGCAAAACTGCCAAGGATTTATTCTTGCTCTCTGGCTCATTTCCCAGGTTTCATCGACAAAGAATCTCCTACATTTCAAAAAGAGCTGCTCTGCTCTGTTTTCTCATCCTTCTGCGGTGTGCCAGTGTTCAGTAGCTGCTCTGTTATCCCTTGGAGGTGGGGGCATCTGTCGCATGAAACACTACAGCTGTTGGCTAATGCCCTGAAGAAACGTCCACCTATGGAAAATCCTATCTACGTTAGGCACTGTGTTAGCATAGAGTTCTATACAGACAGTAAAACTTTTAGAAAGCTTTGGGAAGAAAATTCTATTCAATAAATACAGCATTTTTCATTTAGATAATACCTTTTTAGTAAATGCTAATCTGAAAAATTGTACTCGTTTTAGCACTTCTGAGTGTTTCACAGTTTTAAGAATATGTAGACTTGATGTAGAAGTGAGGAAGTTGCCTCTATTGGACCATTATTGTGAGCAAAAGTTTACTCTTGCCTCTTCTCCTTTAAACACCAGCACACTTGGAAATTTTGGAAAGGTTAGTCTGTGGCATAAGCACTTTTTTGTAACAGATTTGTATAGTGTTGAATCCCAGATGGAATCAAAGGAGCGAACCGATTTAAGCCTTTAACCAGCATGCAAGGGTATTTTAATGAAAATTAGTCTGATTCTCCCTTTGAGGCTGTGCATGTGCTGAAAAGGAATGCTACAGATATTTCTTTAGGTAATGCTGGGGACTTACCTACCATTACTTATGTCAGATTGCTATCTCTTGAAAGCACGTGTTTATTCTTAATCGATATTATAATCAACTGCTGTCTGTTCTATTATGATTTCTTAACCTTATTAACCTAAATATTTCCTATTAATATTTACATCAGTGACACTTATAATTAGGTAACTGCTGGCAAATCTAAATCAATCTAAGTCTAGTAACAACATTTGAGTTGCTGCAAACTCAAGCTCAATGAGATGGTCTGTTTCAAGATTTGCACAATTACTTATTTTTAAAGGCTATAAGGAAAGGAGTTGAAATAATCCTTTGCGTTATTACAATTATGGTTATTCTGCCACTTCGTACTAATGACTTCAGCTCCAGATCTGGTTACTGGCCTCCTTTGCTCCCTTTCCTGAGTTCTGTGTTCCTGTCCTTGCTTCCAGAACATTGTGCGGCACTGCCTCACCAGGACCCTGTTTTCATTTTCTTCTATGGTCATTTCCCTTTTGTTTTTTTCCAGCCTATCCTTTTATTCTTTCTCCACTCTCGTCGTCTTGTATGTATGTCAAATCAGGACCTCACTTACTAATGTACCAAGTAATGTGCATTTCCTGGAAGTGCATACTTTCCAAAACCATTTAAAGGTTCCTATTTCAGGGTGAGTCCTCATGTGCTGTTCTGTCTCAATCCAAACTGCCATAAGCGGCCCAGGACGGGAAATACACCACTTTATGTAAGATGAAATGCATAGATTGTCCTTGATTTGTTTGAAATGCAAATGACTGTACACTTCGTCAAGAGAACCTGAGATATTCTTTGCTATTTTATTTCCCTTTTAGATACACTCTATTTGCCAACATCAGGGACAGCAAAGGAAGAAGCAGCTGAGGAAGAACCTGACTGCCTTGTGAAATATTTCAGTGTTGTGTGGTGTAAAGCATCAAAGAAAAAGCACAAGAAGTGGGAAGGTGATGCTGTTCTTATTACAAAAGGAAAGTCAGTAATATTGAAAGATATGGAAGGCAAAGACATTGGAAGAGGTATTGTAGATTTGCATACTTGTGTAAGTGAACAACTGGCTTAAAATTACTGTGCTTTGAATAAGAGAGACCCGCTCTTTAGATAATTTAGAGTTCCCCATACCAATGTCGACCACGGGATGAAAAAACAGTAGGGTTTTTTTGGGGGGGGGGTGATGGCAAGAAAGCTTTATATTTCTTACATATAAGGCAGATGCTGGGGGAGGCTGGGACAGGCTGAATAACATTATTCACAGAAACACCAAATGCTAGTCCAAGGAGAGGATCTGGAAATGAACGGCTGTACTAATTCAGCAGAGACGCCAAATGAGGGATGAGTAGTTGATTTTGGTTGCTCACATAATGCATTGGAGAAGGTGTTAAAATTAGGGGAAAATATACAGGTAAGTTCCTTGTAGATATTCCAGGCAGCAGTATGGCAACCGGGAATGTCAGAGGTTGGGTCTGTGCTTTTCAGCCAGTCAAACAGCTAAAAATACTGTCTTTGTTGGAAAGACAAGCAAACAGCAACATTTTCCAGCCAAGCCAAAGTCAACTGTGTAGCAATTTTTAGTCTTGTAGTTTTAGCAGCAGCTGCTGCTGTAAGACACAGTTTGGGTTGATATCAGAGTTAAAAATAAGACTGGCAAACTATAGGCTGCAGTCAACTTAAAGCAATAATTTTTTACTGAAAGCAAAGCAAGAATTAACTTTGCTAACTGAGCCAAAGATATTTTGTAAGGGAGTAGGATTGGACAATGTTGCTACAAAACATAAGTTGATTAATTTTAGGGCTGAGATGGCTTTTCTGCTCTTTTGTTACAATCATGACATTGTGAGCCTTGTTAGGACCAGGCAGTTTTGATTTGCAAATCATTCTGTGACTTAGAATTTAATTTGAATTTATTTATAGCAAAGCAATATATGTACAGACTTGCTTGTTTTTGAAAAAGGCAGGGAGAAAGAGAGTAATGCCTGGAATGCATCAGCCACCACCCTGTTGTTCTTGTGTTTTTTTCAAGTCCTGTCTTCTTGAATTAGCAGAAAACACAATAGAAAAATGAATATTCTGATTCTTGCTGGTAAAAGTCTTTTTGCTGCGTTTGATGGTGTCAGGGAGCACAATGATACTGATGTCATTGCTGCTAACTTGCCCATTCAGAGTTGCTTTCAATGCTTGTTCATTCTAAGAAAATCATAAATTGACCAATTTAAGCAGTTTAAGTTTTAAATTTCTGCAATTACTCTACAAGCCCATTGAGTGAGAAGGAAAGGTCCAGTAGTGGTGCTTACCTCCAAAATTGCATTTAATACTAGGAAGTTTACAGTGAATGTGAATGAGCATCCAGGATTATTATTTTTAAATGGGAAGAAAAGGGCAAAGGAAGATTATTTTTCACTTAGGCATACCAGGACTGAATCTAAGAAGGGGCATGGGAACCTAAAACCAGCACAGGCTGTAGCTTGTTTTCGAGGCAGCAGAACATCTTGCTTTTCTCCCCTGAAAGTGTCCTAATTCCTTAATAATGTATTACAAAGAATTTAATTTGCTATATGTTATAGAAACAGTTATTATTTCTGACAGCTGCATAAATATTTGAGCTTTGTAGGTTTGTTTTTTGCCTTTTCTAAGTTCCCATCTACCCTTAAAGCCCATCCTGTCTTAGAATTAGACTCTTTGGACCGTAATCCAAAAGATCCTGCACAGGGATACACCTGTATTCAGTATGCTCAGCTTGAAGCTGTGTAGAGGCAGTAACAGAAAACAAAATGCAGAGCAAAGGAGAGGTCATAAATGCTCTCGCCAGGCACCTCATTTAGGAAGGCACGTGCATTCTCTTGTGTTCTGGCGTCTTCAGCTCCTTCCTGAAATCAAGTGTTCTTTCAAGAACCAAACAAGGATCACTGTGTGCTTTTTGCATGCATTTAGAGGACGGAAAGAAAAATACCTCCCTTCCCCTTTTGGCCAGACTATTTTTCAGCACTTGCTTAGACTGTGAAACACCTCAGTAAATCTGTTCTTTTAAAAGAATTCAAATCCAGATCTTCACCTTCCAACCCTTTGGGAAAGGCACATTCCTAGAAGTGGGAGACCTGAGCTTTGCAAACAGCTCCCAGCAGTCTTTCTATGTACTGTTTGTTGGATAAAATATGTGTAAAACCTTGGGGAGTTTTGCCTCTTTCACGGGTGAGTGCTTTAACTGCTGGTCTACACAGTCATGCTTTTTATTTTTTTGCCCCAACTAAGGATCCAAGCCTGTTTATTCAGAGTGGCACAAATTCAACAACTAGGGTAAAGAATGTTCCTGTTTCTAATTTTGAGGTAGAGATGTGGCTTTGACCTCCCTGAGTTAAGAAAAGAAACTATATATGTCTCCTGTTTCTTATGTGAGAGCTTCAACCACTAGAATGCTATTTAAAAGAAGGAACCACCGCTCTTTCCTACATCTTTATCTTAAAAGAAAGTGACAGCTGCTGCTGTATTTTGTAATGAGACTAATAGTATGTGGTAGCTGCTCTGAGAATGCCCACCTGGTAGAGTCCCTAAGGGGGCATAGAAAAATTCATCAGCTCCCTGGTAGGTTTTTGAATGAGGAAACTATTGAGTTTAATTGATAAATCCTGGCAAAAATCAGGCATATATGTTTCAGAGCATATGTAGAAGTAAAGATTTCGGATGCATATGAGTCCTTACTTGTGAAAAGCTAATTTAGAATGATTTTGAACGTAGAATATTCTGTCTAGATCCACAGTAAGAGGGGCTAGTGGTGTTCATATCAGGGCATGAAAGGAAGGAAAAAGGACCTAGAATAGTCATTAGTTTTGAGAAAGTTTAAGGCAAGCTGCTGGTTTTTATGATATGGGGCTGTTTTTTGTAAATTCCCATAATATTTGGATATTTGGATATTTGGGTATTTGACTTTCAGTAGAACTGATTGTGGATGATGATGATAGAATATTTGCTTAGATATTCTGGTATCTAATTCTGATTATTAGCACTGAAATGTCAGACTGTTAAGGAGGGAAAGCTTTATGAGTTCATATGTGTAATTCAAATGTTTAAGAATCAAATACCTGTTGACAGTTTTGTTTTTCCTTCCTGCAGATGAGTACTGATGTTAAGGAAGTAGTATTTGCTGTGTTGTCCTAATTGCCAAATTTTTATGTTCTTTTAGGTACTGGATATAAATCTAAAGAGCTAGGCAGTCTTGATGAAGGCCAAACACTAATGGTTGGAGGAAAAGAAATTGAAGTGATGGGTGTAATTTCAGCAGATGACTTCAGCAGTGGCAGGTGTTTTCAGGCTGGAATAGGGACTCATGACACAGTCCCAACTGCTTTATCTCAAACTAATATGAAACCATTCTGTAAACCGTACAAAAGTGTCTGTCAATCCAATACTAAAGAGAATACGCTCAAAGATTCTCAAAGCTACAAACCTCGCCACGATCCAAATGCTTCAAGTAAGATTCAGATTTTTAAGTTTCTTTAAGCATCCTCTGGCTCTCAAAAAAGTTGAATGTGTAACCAAAATTTTCTTGTTCCGCCACCAATTACTGAAGTATTTCTGACAGTACCAGTGTTTCTATCAATACGTTGTTGGGATTTTATCATGTGTGTTTCTAAGAAGTGAAATGCTCTGCACTGCATAAAGTTCCTCATAGTTGTTACAGATGGCTGTAGAAACAAGTTAGAGTGGTTTCTGAGAGTTTTGACAAGAAAAATTGATCAGAAAAACAGTCTGACACATGCTAGAAGTTCTAGATGAGTTACAACTTCCCACTGGGGTCAGTGAAGCACTGATATAATATGGCAGCACAGTAATTACAGTGGAGGATCAGTAATAGAGAAGTTAAGCCAGATTCAAAGAATTGCTTCTGACAGTGCCTGATCCTTCACAGCCAGCGAATGTAACTACACTGCTCAAACTCAACCAGATACATTTTGGAATAAAAGTTTTGTTTTATAATGCTAGAAGTACCGTGTGCTGAAGAGCCATGAGAGTTCACAAATTGCATAGAAACAGGCTGGTTAAGCAGTTGTATAAGAGGGATCTTGTAAACATTTGATAGCTGCAGAAGTGGCGTTGCTTATCTAAACGAGAAGTACTCTCTTGTCTGTCAATAACAAACCATTTAGGAGCTATATTCTCCTGATGGCTTTATCTTTCAGATGGAAGACAAAAATGAGTTTAAAGAAATGTTACTAAGCAGAGCAATGCATATTTAAAAAAAATACAAGTTGGTTCTACTTTCTTACTATAGTTATACCTCCATCCTACTTCTTACCTCATATCCTGATACTATGGGACTTTTCAAAGCTGCTACCTGGCTGCTATGTAAATAAACAATGACATCTTAATCAAGTGGTAATTAGTGATATCATTGGCCCTTTTGTAGAGCAGCCTTATTAACACCAGCTTCTGGTCTGAATTCAACTTGATTATGTTGTATCTAAGAATGTTCCTTCCTGTGGTTGCAAGATGATACTGCATTAGCTTTCTAACCTAAAATCTGGCAAAGAGCTGATATATTCAGCACTCAGATTAACTTCTTTGCTGTTTCTGCACTAGTCTGTTAAAAAACTACATTTTATTCTAGTTGTCTCCTTTGACTTCTCTTCTGGTGAATTTGAGTACCTCCTATGAGATTTTGAGAGCCCTCAACACATCAATAGGTTGGACTCTCAGTCATTAGAGTTGCTTCCAGAGGAGGATCACATAGTTTATTTAATGCCTTGTTGCATAACCTCTTTCAGAAGTAACAGGGATACTTTACAAGACCAGGACCTTGGTATTGGAAAAGTCAGAGGTTTTCATGTTGAGGTCTATGACTATAGTTGATTAAAATGCAGCTTTTTCAAAATGGAAAGTCACATATCCCTGTGCTCATCAGAACAGAGCACAGTGACAAAGATGTAGAGCCACGTCTTCCACGTATGATTTCTAAGCTTTTAGTCTGTTGCTTATCAAAGCCTTGTTTCTTCCCCATCTCTGAGGCTGCAAAATTTTGTCAGAAAAGATATCTTTTTGTCACCATTGGCTCTTAAATATATACACATGCAATTTGATGTAATCCAACAGAACTCAGCCCTTTGTCAGTAGGAAACAAAATCTCCCTGAATGATACAAGCCTTCAACCAACCTATTCCCATGAATAAATTATCAATATAGATCTACTCTAGTGACATAAAAATGCCAGCAGCTATAAATTGCTTTCTCATTCTGTCCTCTGACAATACAACTTTTCAGTGAGGATGTGTAGCAATATAAGCAACCCAGTATGGACATTGTCTAGCAACATTATGACGTTAGATTTGTAAACAAATTATGGCAAGCAGATTTATTCAGATGTAGCCCAGTACTTCATGCTCTCTTTGCCTCTTCAAACCTGTCAACTTCTTTTATTCATGCACTGTGGCAGCCTTTGTCAGCTCACTCTCAATCCTTCCCTTTTTTTTTTTTAACAAATCGTTGTCTTTTTATCTCTGTTTCTCAGGCAGAGAAGTGTTTCTGAGCAGCTACAAGAATATCCCCTTGAAATATAGTATCTAGATTTTATGTAGGTCATTGTTTATGTTCTTTTTCTTAAACTTTCCATTCAGAGGCCTTTTAGAACAACTTCTGATTTAACTCTGCATTCAAAGTCATCATGCAACATTTATGAGGTAGGCAGTTTCACCTCATCATTAAAAAATACTCAGATTTCTCAGTTTGTCACCTTTACCTTCGAGAAAAGTGCAAACTATTTGGGAAACCTCTGTAAAAGGATTTTTTATTTAGAAGGCTATCTAGATGCTCTGTTGGTAAATGCATTTTCTGTCTGAGAATGGTCAATATATTCAACAGTATTTCTAACAGTCATTAGATCATTGACTTTATTCTGTAGCTGAGTTAGAGAAATAATACCCTTTGCTAACAGACTAAAAATAATGTTTTTGTGCAATACTTGCATATGTTTTGAACTTCAAGATTCTCTAGTTATGCCAAGACCAAATGCAAGTCATCAGTGGACGTTCAATAAAGCTGGTTTACCTATGGTGGATGTAGTTGTAGATCCTTACCTTGCAAATAATCTCCGACCGCATCAGAAAGAAGGAATTATATTTCTATATGAATGTGTAATGGGAATGAGGTAAGATGATAATTATCCTTTTGGCTTTCAATACGTGTAATATTTTCATGCCCATGTTCGAAATTAGACAATTTGAATGGGAAGATTTGAGCAATTGTTCAATTAATTAATATTAGTAATTTTCCTCCAGTAAAGGTTGCACAAGTTTTTTCTGACGTGTATGTAGCATCATGCTTGCTACGACTTTGCCAGATGTGATGAGAAGCTAGTGCACCAAAAAGCCTGTCAGTTCTACTGCAAATACGAGGTCTTGTGAACATGGATACAGTCTAACTCATGCTAAAGAACACTGCTTTCTGGGATTTGTAATTCATATAATTCGTAATTATTCATATAATTTATAATTCAGGCATTTAGAATAAAGAAGCTATATTATACCAACCTGTTGGAAAAAATACAGTACTTTTTTCAAAAGTGTTTTCTCAAGTCATAGATTCCTTAAGGTATATACAAGTTTTAAAAATATTAGGTAATAATTTTAATTCTAAAAGCAGATTTAAACTGCTTTTATTTGGTTTTGGAGGGCTAATGTATTAATCTAGAAAACGAAGAATTTCACTCTGGTATAACTGAATGAAAACCTACAGTAGAGCATAGTAAGTATACATAGGTTCTTTATACTTCACAAAACAACCACAAGAAGCAATTCCCTAAACCATTTGTAAATAATTATAGAGATGTCTTTTAAAATGTTACCACCGCCTAATTATATCTTCCAGAGTTAGTGGCAGATTTGGAGCTATTCTTGCTGATGAAATGGGCTTAGGAAAAACATTGCAATGCATTGCACTTGTCTGGACTCTTTTGCGTCAAGGGGTCTATGGATGCAAACCTGTGCTAAAGCGAGCACTAATTGTCACCCCTGGGAGTCTGGTAAAAAACTGGAAAAAAGAATTTCAGAAATGGTTGGGAAGTGAAAGGATCAAGGTCTTTACAGTTGATCAGGTAAGATTTATTTCCAAAAGGGGATTAGGTCATATTTTGCTCAGAATATAGGACTTGTGATTTTTTTTCCTTTTTTTTTTTTTTTTTCCTTTTTTAACCAGAGACCAAAACTAGTAATTCTCTATTAATACTTATTTGTAATACTTTATTTCTCCTTCGAGTAATTGTCCACATGGGCATTTAGCTGTCAGTAACCAGATCATAACTCAAGCTCACCTGCCTGTGTAGCATATGTCTGTCTTGTCTTTCCTCAGGCTTCACCTTTGAAGATGTAAAAGGTAACATGCTCCTCCTTGTGCCTCTTCAGTTTAAGGAGCTTTCTGTTGTCTGTCAAAGTGCACACCTTCCCTGCTTTAGGTACCAGAGCATCTACCTTCACTGACTTGTACTCCGTTTCTGTGGTAGTTGCTTTTGTTCTGTACTGAAAATTTTTTCCTCTGTGTTTCTGCTGTCTGTTTCAGGTTACTTCAGAAGGTTATTCCCTTTACTGTCACTGTCAAGAATTAGGTTTCTGTAGGGATGATTTAAAGTCTCTTAAGTTACCAAGCCTAGAGTCTCAATGTTAGATAATGTGAATATCTCTTGACACTAGAAGAATGCAGACAAGTACAAATCTTAATAAAGGAGTGGGATGATGCTGATCCCTGTCCCCCTCCTATAGTGGAGCTGTTCCCACTGGTAATGACACTCCCAAGTTCCTGTAGTGCCTGGATGAATCTCATGTGCTGACCAAGTATTTCATCTTTTAATCTCCTTGGTAGACCTTTAGGGTCTTACCTTTGTTTTTGAAACACAAAACTCTCTCCATCCTTTACTGCAAAGACTGAAAGTTCTAGCACAGACTCTGTGCTTCAGCGACCTTTATTGACCACATCAGGCAGGAAAGCACCTGGCCAAGTAAAAGACAAGGGAGTTCAAGGAGTGAGGCTGTAGCTTCACTGACTGAGCACTTTCTCTGGAGGAGAGACATGTGTTGCTCTGGTTATCCAGTAAGGCTTTCTTGCCATGTAAATGTTCCCGTTAAGCATGGCTCAATATCTCAGTCAGAGGGTTGGGTCCCCTCAGAACCGGCATTCGTGAAGCTGTGAATTGAAGGAGACTTGCTCATGCCTTCATTAACGCTTCTGAAGCTTTCAGATTCAAGCTCTGTTTTTCATAATTTACCATCCAGTATTTCTTCTCCTAAGACTTCTGGTCCCCATGTCCATATGGAGTGGGCATTCATAGCAGAAAGGAAGGAGAGGTTGTTTAGCAAACTGTGGTTTCTGTATGTACATTCAGCAATCTGCTGTACCCCTACTTTTTCCTTGTTCCTATATATTTGAGTTGTGCCAGTGGGAGGAAGTGGAGAACTTACAGTATCTTCATTGGTGCTTACAACAGAGATAAAGATCTTTATTTTCCAGAGGTATTTTTTAACTAATTCCATACAAGTAGATTGAAGAAACTTCATTCTAAAGATGACCCAATTCTTACATCAACCAGATTTGCTTTTAGTTTCTTGCATTATCCTTACTGTCTGTATGGAAGAGTGAATATTTCAGATGAAATGAAAGTTTTCAAACTGTTTTTAAACTCTTTTGTAGAGTGTACGAAATTTTGTAACAATAATTTCTTTGAATTCCACTCATTATTGTCAAACCCTTGAAATTACTGAACCTACTCATCTTCCACTGAGGACAATCCACATGTAATAGGTGCTCTTTGCATCATTTGCTTTTTTTAATAACTTGTTTCAAGATGTGGAAATGAAGCAAACTGACTTATCAGGAACTGTAATGTAATATAGGTTAGGATGAGAAATGTGGAAGTTTCTAAAAGAAGTGGATAAGGCAAAATGTAATATGGCAACATTTTTACCTGAAAAGGTAGTTAGAAATGATTGAACATTTTCTTGCAGTTCTTATGAATAATATTGGGAGGAGAAAACCTGAATTTGCTGACAGTTACTATGACCCAAAATGACAGTAGCTTTCATTTTCTTTTAATTTAAATAACTTTAATATTCTCACTCATCTCATTGGAGCCATTGGATTGAGGACACTCAGCGGCTTTTAAGATTGTGTTCCCAAATAGCAAGGAATACATTGTCATGCAAAAGGAAGACACAATGTGACTTGCCTGGGTATAATGAGGTATTTCAAAATAATTTGCTGTCTATCATCTTCAGAAAAACAGCAATTACCATACTGTTATTTCTCCAGTATAACTTAAAAGGAAGAGCTTGTCTCAAACTTATTTTTTTCCTATTCTTGCCTATAAGGAATACATTCAAAGAACTGGCAGACTTTTTAAAGTATGTTAGGGATGTTTTCCTCACTTTCATGCTGAAACACCATGGACTGATTGTAACCCTTCAGTAATAGACTCTTCAAAAAACCAGGACGTTATCTGCTTTTAAAATGTGATTACAGTTTACTTCTGTTAAAATGCAAATGTCATGTAGAGGACATTGCTTTTAAAATGAAGGCATCTCCACAAAGGTTACATTTAGGTCTTGTTAATCCATGTTATCAGCATTTGAGACGTGTT
Organism: Fulmarus glacialis; assembly: GCF_000690835.1. Taxonomy (NCBI): domain Eukaryota; kingdom Metazoa; phylum Chordata; class Aves; order Procellariiformes; family Procellariidae; genus Fulmarus; species Fulmarus glacialis. The sequence continues at coordinate 15,940 of NW_009192306.1, read as the reverse complement.
TGAGAGAATGACTCCTTTATCTGTTTGCTGAGTATCTACTGGATTCTACTGGAGTTGTTTTGGTTTGGTTTTTAAGTCAAAATATCTGGAGAATTAATTAATTAAAGGTTTACATTGCTTCATGATTCAGCATTTTTTAATTTACACTTCAACGGCTACATTGGATTTGGACTAGTGCAAAGAAAGATCTGTTCAAAGAGTAAGTCTGGGACATTATGGAGCTCTAATACTGATTGACAATTGCTCCATATGTGGCTCCGGGCAACTCGCTTAAACCTGTCAAGTCACTTTGGATAATTGTGAAAATGGAGGCTATAATACATACATATCTTGCAGCCAGTTAAGAGGATAAATTAATTACTTGTAAATTAACTTGTAAATTCATTTTAATTTTTAGTCCATCATCCACTGCTGTTGTTATATACAGCAGGGAATATATTATATTTGGCTGCAGGGGGCTTATAATATGCCAGGACTCTCCTGCTTTTTTTTAAGGGGTTCTAACAGCCCAGAGGAATTGATGATTTACCAGGGGAGGAACGTTGGAGGCAGTTCCCCAGTGCCTCAACACTTTCCCTGTAGTCTCAGCTCACAGCCTGAAAGTGTAGGAAAACAAAATGATTTCTGAACCCTGGGCATCTTCTGATGCTTGACCATCCCAAGAGAAGGCCACAGAGGCATTGCCTCTGTCTTCAGGGCTGCAATGTGGAGCCTGAATACTGGGCAGGGACAACATTGGGTGTTGCCTACAGAGCTCCTCTGTGTCTCTGTTCCTGTGTTGGGAAGTTTTCTGCTCCTCTTTTGAAAATGGCAGTAAAAATACTGGCCAGAAAACAGGCAGTTAACTACAGTCCTGGAAACAACAGGAATGCTCAGGTCCAGTCCAAACACCTGGGGAAATCTGTGCATGCCCTTGTTACCTGCTCCTCACTGCTCCATGCTTCCTCCAACACGTGCTGGGCCTCTTCGTGAGCAGCATGTGGGGACTGATCTACCACAAGGTACTTTGTGAGATTAATGTGCCAGATTCGGCCCACAGATTCATCTGAATCACCTGCTAGGAGGCTCTAAAGGTTGTGATAATTAAGTGGTGCTGCTTTTACAGTGTATTACACCATCTGGCTCCAGACTTAGTTGTCTGTGTTTGGTAACTGATCTTGTTTGCAAATAAAAATACCTTCTGAGGCTCTAGCCTGATTTGCTTTCACAATTAAAGAGGTCCTTCAGCTTGTCAGCTGTACCCATAGCCTGCTTAGTTAGTGAACACTGTTAGGAAATAGGAAGGAGCGTGCAGGGAATTAGCATCTGGAGCCGGGCGGAATGGTGAGGGATGTGCCCACAGTAGATTTTTCCATTCTTAGGCATAATTGCGAGACAGGTAAGCAATTCTAGTACATTCACAAGTCTGCGCAGAAATGTAACTATTTCTAGGAAACTTTTTTGGAAGAAGGTCCCTGTTGCATTATAGTGACTTTTTATTTAGTGTGTCTATTTCCTTCGATAGACATCAAAAGTCTTGATGTCTATTGAAGGAAAAGGGTTTGAAGGGTATATAAGAGTGGAGGGGCTTGTAGACATTTTCTGACCAGTAATACAGGGCTTAGAAATTTATTTAGCAGTAGACAGGCATGTTTTCTGGGGCTGGTTATGGGCTCTATTTTTTGAGTCCCAGGCTGCCCTTACCTGTTGGCCAACCCATCAATGTTAAGGGCGTGTAACAAAGTTAGTATCATATTCAATTCAAAACTACAAAGGGAATTTTGGTAGAATGTGGTAACTTCCTACCTTCCTGGACCACGTCACTGCACCTTACGGCTTGAGATGCCGAAGTGAATGTACAGGCAGCTACTTATGCGTCTTTGTTATCTTGGCTTTAATTATTCATTTGAAGCTTACCTAAATGCCAGGACTGGGAAGCTGTTACAGGGAGCCTGTGCTTTTCACCTTCACGGTAATGTGTCTCAGAGGATTTGAAGGCCTAAAAGAATAATAAATTTTCTTTTAATGTGGTGGTAAAACTCTAAATTGCTGTATCAGATCCCATATTTCCTTTGCAAATTAGGAAAGAATCAATAATCCAAACTCATGAAGGAGATAGTAAATGTCTTGTGTCATGCTAGAATAAATTTCTTTAGACACTAGATGTTTAAGGAATATGATGAGTGATCTCCAAAGAAATAGTTGTATGATATATTTTCCTTTATGCCTGCAGGACCACAAAGTAGAAGAATTCATTGTTTCTCCACTTTATTCAGCTATGATAATCAGTTACGAGATGCTACTGCGATCTTTGGATCAAATTCAGGCTATAGAATTTAACCTCCTAATCTGTGATGAAGGACATCGTCTGAAAAATAGCTCTATTAAGACAACTACAGCCCTCACTAGTCTGTCTTGTGAGAGGAGAATTATCCTTACTGGTTAGTATCTACAGTTACTTTTAATATTTCGCTATGTTAATAGTACTAGGTTGGGGTAAAGGAAAAAGATATTGTAAGTGGGGCAGGAGCACAGTATAAATTTTGGCAATGGGTATTAAATGCACAAATCTTGGGTCTTGTAAAAACAGATTATTTCCAATTTTTTTAAATAAATGCAAAATTTGTCTATCTTCAGGGGCAGGCGAGGAGCCTGGGAACTTCTGTAAGGGAATCAGGACTCTGTTTGCATACATTCATTGTTTTCCTTTGTCGTTATTTAATAAAATTGATTTAGAACTTGACTTTTTAAATTCCTTTGTCAAAACAATTACATGTGCAGTCTGTTTAGTTAGTAGGACAGTAGCTTATTAATCATGATAAAGATTAATTCAGAACTCTGAGTAGTTCACATTGAAACCAAAGATCTGTTTTCAAGATGCATTCTCAACATTAAACCCTGCATTCAACAATTGTACTTCTATCAGTTTCAAGAAAAAGTTACCAAATGCAAAATTTTTTTTTTTCTCTTTCCAGGTACTCCAATCCAAAATGACTTGCAAGAATTTTATGCATTAATAGAGTTTGTGAATCCAGGAATACTTGGTTCTTTATCCACATATAGAAAGATATATGAGGAACCGATTGTCAGATCCAGAGAACCTTCAGCAACAAAGGTATATTATAGAAGAAAATTCATAGACAGCACTATGAAATTTGCTTTCTATGGAATAAAATGAAGCTCAGGACTACTAATAGTAGCAAAAGCTTTTCACCTCCTATTTGAAATAAATTCACTTGTTCTCCAAAGGGAGCCAAAGGAGGAATACATGCATGTTGAGATCAGGTCATTTCAGCTGCCTGTTAATTAGCAGGCAAAAATTGTTCCAACACCTTGCATTCCCGAAAATGCCATGTGCATTACCATGTGACGATACTTTATTCATTCTTAGTTTCTCCACAGTACTGCAAAATCTGCATGATTTTATTGCATCTTGAGAAATTCTAGAATATAATTCAAGCCTTGGATGTCTTCTGGGACATTATCTTCCTATGTTTAAGATTTTAGAAACCAGACCTAGAACTAAGCTAATGCAGTGGTACTAATTGGAGAAGAATTGGTCAGTACAATCCCATGTCAGAAAGCGCTATCATACTTTTAAAATGTTATTTAAATACCTAATTAAAATCATACAGAAAATTATTGTGATGAAATGCAAGATTATAATTAATTTTGTGCTTTGTTCTTTTAGGAGGAAAAGGAATTAGGAGAAAAAAGAGCAGCAGAACTCACACGCCTCACGGGACTCTTTATTCTAAGGAGAACACAGGAGATTATAAACAAATTTCTGCCCCCCAAAAAGGAGAGCATAATCTTCTGCCTACCAACAGCACTGCAGCTTGAATTGTATCGAAAACTGCTTAGTTCTCGAGTTATTAGGTCCTGTCTACAAGGCAGGCTAGAAAACAGTCCTCACCTAATATGTATAGGAGCTTTGAAAAAACTTTGCAATCATCCGTGTCTTCTGTTTAAAGCTATAAAGGTATCTATTTGCGTGGGAGTGGGTGCCTGCAATTAGTCATTTCAGCAGGCAAAGGTCGCTAAAACTATGTTATGGTCAATGTGCATGTTACTTAGGGTAATTTCCAAACTCTCCTCTCACATACAACTTGCTTTAGGAGGTCTGCTTTCAAAAACATAAATGTTAGGAAATCTGAGTGTACTCAGGGAAGATATCTCACCAGTTTCCTATTGCCTTGTGGTATTTTCTTGTTCTTCATGTATTTTCCCTCTTAATCTTGTCTCTGAATATTTGTAAAAATACATATAAATGTGAATTTTACAAAGAACACTGTTAGCTAGAGATTATTCTGTGTACTCTGTCTGCTGATTCCTCTGAAACCTACCTGTCCACATGATAATTTCACTCTCTCAAGCTCAGTGACACTGGGAGCTGCAGGCTCAAGATGTCCGTGGTACTAGATGTCTTCATTTCCACTTCTCCTGGGATCCTATCACACTGTACACCTTGTTATTTCTATAGAAATGTTCTCATTCCTATAGATAAATAATGTGATAGTTAGAACTTGGTAATACTAACTTCTATGGCCACTAGTCAACATCCAAGTAAGGTGGGTGGAAACGTAAATCTTTCTTAAAAGACATACTTCATGATTTTGTAGGAATGTCCATAGCACAGACCTCCCTCTAACTTTCAACACTGCCAGGTAAAGTTCATTGCCTTTACTTCATAGTATAAACATTAGAAATTTTTTGTATGTGAAAGTGTAAGCCTTTAGAAACTATAGGAATGGAAAGGACTATATGTGCAAGTCATTTATTGCCATTGTGGTTTTGGCATTTGAGTAGTTTGGCTTTTTCCTCCCTGTGAAACATTGCTTTTCAAAGTACAGCAAAATATTACCTGTATTTCTTCTATTTTATTGTTTTACTTGCTAGCTTTTCTTCATTTCCAGTTGCATAACTGAATCTTAATGACAGCATCTTCCTAAAAAAAGTCAATGACCGGGAAGTTCCATAATAAGGTATTACGGGATTTAGAAAGAATAAACAGAGTAGTGATTCCCCCCTTCACCAAGTTTTAGATATGGCTTTGCTGTGGGCGTACCCCTGTGTGGTTGTTTAAGTAGAGAAGTAGAAGTAAAATGCATTTTTCAGTTTTAAGTATTACAACTTTCTACTCAGCTGCAAACAACATCTTAGATTAGAGGTGTAAACTAAAGTAAACACTATCAGTATTTTAAGACTGTGCTTTCAGTCCAGTACTGGGAGGTTGTCATGCTCACACGATACACTACTTTGTGGCAGCTTTTGATACCTCCTTTTGTCTTTGTAATAAAAATATAGCAAAGTTTAAAAAAACCCAAAACATGCTAGAGGGGATGTGGAACTTGAATCCTTTTATTTTCAATAGGAAAAAAGCTGTAATCCTATGTCTGATGAACACGATGAGTCCAGCCTCTACGAAGGTCTAATAGATGTCTTTCCACAAGATTATACTTCGGACACTTTCTCTGAAACTGATTCAGGAAAATTGCAGGTGCTGGTGAAGTTGTTAGCAGCAATCCATGAGCTCAACTCTTCCGAAAGGCAAGTGTGAAAGAAAGGTAAAAGGGAGATAATGGGAGTGACCTTCTGGATATTGTTTTGCTTTTCAAATGCATGGGGATGTAATATTCAAAATAAAGGCATTGCAACTGTTTGCAGATGTGCCAAGCATATTTATGCATTGTACTCCTGGCTCTTCCTTGTTAAATTACTAGACTAGGATTTGCAGCTGACATAATTTTCAAAGATGCTTTTCATATTTTTTCCAGGTAAAGATACTTGTATTTTTCATACTGAGTTCCAGCAAGTTAAATAGTTTGCTACAGCCCCTGTACTATGACGTATTATCTTTACTTGCAGAGACTTTCCAATGCTTTGTATCTCCTTGAGGAGATGTATTAATGTATTAAATATTCTAAATTGCACTAAAATATTTTTAATTACTAGATTATAAGTTATTTCCTCTTTAATTACATTTAACTGCTCAGTGCTTGCTGCCTTTTCTGTTCAGGGTAACCAGTCTCAACAGACGAACTTGCACAGCAACTGCTTATTTCCCCTGTGGTAAATGCCACTGACATGTAGGAAAACCTCTGTTTATCATGGGGTAATAGGATGCACATGGTTAGTTACTGTGCAATTGCTGATTCATGGAAATCTCACATGACCTTGTGTCCCATGATAACTTTTTCATGGGCTCATGCCTTAAAGCCCAGCTATTCCAAAAGTATTTAGCTTTTAACTTTTATTTAAATTGATGCTTAAATAGGACATGCTGTAATTCAGTAGTGGGAAGTAACAGTAGATCTCTTGGCACTGATGTAATTGAATTTGAAGACGCTCTCTTTTTACCAATCAGAAAGCTGAGCCTTGTTGAAGTTCATATGTCTAACATCCATTGAAACAAATGACAGCTAAATATCTAAATGTACTGGCCTTATTTCTTGTAGGTCAAAAGAAACAGGGGTATCAGGAAAAAGCACCTCTCCCTCTATCAATGTTATAGGAGCTGCTGAGTTACAGCTGGTGTTCAGGCATTATTTTACACCTTTAAAAGTTTTGTTGCTTTAATTCAGTGCTGTTCATGTTTCTTTTTCTTTTGTTTCTCTGCTCTTATTAGTACTAAATAGTTTTTGCAATATACAGACTCAATTCCAGTCCTCTTCTGAAGTTTATATTCTATTTTTAAGTGAAAACAAAGGTGTGAATTTGGTGTTGATTGACAAAAAAAATCAATCTTGCAAAGTCTTTACAAACAAGTCTTGGATGTAGTTCAGTTGTGAAGTGTAATAATAAAATATTTTAAAACAATTTTAAAATGTTAATTTATCAGGTTTTCCCTGAAATTATTTGTCTAGTTCTTCAGTACTTGTTTCTAATGAAAATTATTTTAAAAAATGGAGCACCTTTGATGGAATTTGTTATATTTAGTTTAGATTATAAAAGACCTCCAAACAAGATCTGACAGAAACTGCCCTAATTGTCCTTATTTTTTTTCTTATGGCTTAAATTCAAAAGATCTTTCTTTGTCCACTCAGTAGAATCATCCTCAATATCTGGGAGGATAGAAATTCTAGATTTGCAGATCTTTGAAACTTACTTAGTCAAAATTTCGGAGGAAAAACACAGACATAGTATGGGTCATTAGATTAAGGGATCAGACTGATCTTGCTTTAAAAAAAAAAACAAAAGAAATCCAGACTATATTGTTTGTGGTATCTTTCACTGTCCTTCATCCCAGTTCTTTTCAGTCATAAAATGTAGGAAAAAGTAACTGCTTTCCTATTTGACTTTCATGATTTTGTTTATTAGAATTTTCCAAGGTTGTCTATAGAAGTTGACAGTAGCTTTTTCAGTAAGTGGAGTCATATATATATTATTTATTAGCTGCTACAACACCCTCTGCAAATGCTGCCTTAACAACAGCTATTTTGTATAAATAGAGATTTTAAAAAAAAAAAAAAATCTATCTTTGTGGTTGGTTCTGGATCCCTGCAATCTGTGCATTAAGCCAAATTCTGTTGTGAAGGAAAACATTCATTATTTAACATTTGAATGCTTGACAGTAGGTATAATGCATCCAAATATAGTATGTGCTTCAAATGAATAGGAAATGTTTTATTTCTTAGGAAATATGAGTAACCTCAGGTTTATGTGTAATTTTTGCTTGACTTGTAATTTTGTTTTCTTAGATGACTTCAGTAATTTGTTATTGGACTTGAACTTTACCAACGTCTAAGATGATAAGATAACTTTGTTTTACTGTTTGACAGAGTCGTACTGGTATCCAATTACACTCAGACATTAAATATATTACAAGAGACATGCAAACGTTATGGATACTCTTATACTAGACTTGATGGACATACTCCTGTCTCCCAGAGACAACAGATTGTTGATACTTTTAATAGTAAATTCAGTCCAGCTTTTATCTTTTTGCTGAGTTCAAAGGCTGGCGGAGTAGGACTGAATTTGGTCGGAGCCTCTCATTTGATCCTGTATGATATCGACTGGAATCCAGCTACGGATATTCAGGTCTGATAACAACTGCGAACATGTGGGTTGGGATGGGAATGGTTTCTTGATTGATTTTGAAAAGCCTGGGTTTACTTGTCTTATTGCTATGCAATTATCACATTGCATCTGGACAAGTACAATACTGGAGGGAAACTCTTTCTGAGAAGAAAAGAAGAAATATTTCTCTGTTGTATTATATATATTGGGATCATTAGAAGCCCTCTTGCAGTAAAAAATGAGAGGATTAAATTCTGGTTTCTTTGGAGGAGTGAGTAATGTATCCCCTTTGTCTCCTGACCTCTTTTTAACTGGAAAGTTGCTGTGTTTCTAAAAAGAAAATAAAAACATGATTAGACTGCATAGCAAATGTTGCTGTTGATTTGCAATACCTGAGAAAAACGGAGAGGTTCTGATCAGAATTAAAAGAATGAGAAAATCATGTGGCAATGATGCCAAAAAAAAGAAAACAAAGCCAGTGCTATGCTGTTCTTGTAATGGCACTGTTGGCCTCAAGGGATTATTTATTGGCATAAGAGTGTTTATTTAGAATAGTCCTTAATAATAACAATTTTAAAAAATATTTTTATAAACCTAGTAAGAAACTTTTTATTGTAGAGTAATGCTGTGTGCTTAGTACCTGAAATAAGCTCTGATTCTTGGCCCTGCTCCTGTTCCGAGTGTGAATTAGTACCCTCATGTGGTCAGTTGTCTTGTTGCTTTAAACACAGTCTGCTAAATCAGTCAAAATTGCTACAGGTTGCCAAAGACCGCAAACCATGTTGTGGTTACTTGTATCCAGTATGTAGGTGTAACCCTTACAATTTTTAGAAAAAATCATATAGCAGTACTCAGTCACATTTTGTTTGTTTAAGAATTAAAGGGGATGTGAAACACTAATTTTACAATTTTAAAAGAAATGGAAAAGTAATTTTTAAAGATGTATTGTGGCAAAAAACAATTTTGGAGATGGGGGAGAATGATGAGTATTCCTGAAATATTAAACAGTTGACGATGCTTGGAAAACAAATATGAAGAGGGGATTTCTAGCAGGAAGGAGCTGAAACCCGTACTTTCCTACTATAGTACACAGAAAGAAAGGGGAGCATAAATGGCAGAAAGTAAATTATGTTTTCAAAATTATTTACAGTTAATGCCAGAAGACTTTTATAAAAACAAAGACAGTAATTGAGGAATGCTTTAATTGGACAATATCTTTTTGAATGAGCTAACAGAACTGGTAATTTGATCAGCGGAGGCTACAAGTTTTAGTTGAAATACCATTGTATAGTAGGCTGTTAATACTCTTCATCTTTTTGCTTTCTTCAGGCAATGGCTAGAGTGTGGAGAGATGGTCAGAAACGTACTGTATATATCTACAGACTGCTAACCACAGGTCAGAGATGGTGCTCAAACATACTCTAGAGTGAGACAGCTATTGAAATTTTGTCTGTAAAAGACAGGGAGGGAGTGGTTTTGGACATAATTCATCCTTTAAAAATATATATTATTTGTTCTGAATTCAGTTAAAATAGAGACATCACATTGATTCATTTGCCATTGCTTTGCTTTGCTTTTGCTTGAATAACTGAAAATAGTGGGAAATGGATTTGACTTTTCTTCTTGACAAGTACTGGTCAAAAATTATCCCAGTATATCTATTTTTTTTTTTTTTTTCAATACAGGCTCCATAGAAGAAAAGATTTATCAAAGACAGATCAGCAAACAAGACCTGTCTGGGGCAGTTGTAGACCTTTCCAAGACATCTGAACACATCCATTTTTCCATTGAGGAGCTTAGAAATCTCTTTACTCTTCATGAAGATTCCAGCTGTGTTACCCATGACTTGCTTGAGTGCGACTGTATGGGAAAGAAAGACCATCAAAGTGAGTTTCTTCTTCATTATCCCTGGCCATTGCTGAGGAAGGACATCCATTCTGAATATATAGTCTGTCACTGGAGAAAACTCTGATGCTCAGTAAAATAGGGTTGAGGGTTCATTATGGGATCTTCCAGATATTGGCTGATTTTTCTAATCCATAGGAGCCCTTCACAAGATGAAGGGGAGAAAAGATTCATCCTTTGCAGTAACAACCAATTCATGTATCATGCCTCTTAATTCCTTGAATTAGCTATGGCCAGCTCAGTTAGTGATTTGTTACAACCAAATGACACTATATGGTGTTTTGTTTCTCAATATTCAAGAACAGTAATGAGTAGCTGGTGAGGGCTAGTTCAAAAGCTGTTTGTCTGAGGACAGCTATACCAGGTGAAGATCTACTCCAGATCTCTGAATATAAGCCTTCGTTTCACAGTTATTAACTAAAGCTGATGCAGGATGATTAAAATAGTTATTTGAGAAATGCTGGAAGATCCCCTGGCAGTTGTAAAGCCAAGCTGCAAATATTCAGTTCTATCCTTTCTGTAGGAACCTGTCTCTTGTTCTTTTGACATATCAAAATTGTTTTAATACCTTGCTGCATACAGGTATATAGGTTTAAGTTAGGAGCAGGATTAAAAAAAAATTATCATAAGTTATGTTATTATCCATTTTAACTTTTATAGCTCATCTAGTTTCTTAAAGG
>NW_009192306.1:0-5323 GCF_000690835.1 Fulmarus glacialis | reverse complement strand
TGTTGCCCTGGTATGTTTCTTTCCTTTGAGCATGAAATATCCATGTACACTATTTACAGGTGTGATAGTGAGGTACCAATACTGATATTTTCTAAATGCGTACAGATACCACAATAAAAAGAACTGAAGAAACGGGTACAAGAGTTCACGTTCTCAACAGACATGGGCAAGAAATTAAGTAATACAGACTGAATGAGACTATTTTGCTTGATGGTTTGCATGTCTCCAGGTAATAGACTAGAGTTGTGTTCCTTTCTCATCTCATTCTACCCAAAATGGGGAGGACTTGGCTAGTGAAAGCCCAGCGCTTCCTGTAGCCATAAGAATTTGACTTTCTCCTTTATTTTTGCTCCACATCCTGATTTCGTTGTCTTTGTATCTTTCTTTAATGATTGAAAAATTAGACCTTCTGTTTTTGCATGAGTAAGTGATGTTCTAAAATATACCAGCCTCCACTTAGGTACTATTAGAGGATCTGTGTGGAAAAGGCACCTTTAGTGTTAAATGTTAGCCAGATTTTCTCACTGGTGTGCAGTGAGGCAGGTAGAGCTCCTGGACTGAAGAAATCCAGAGAAATGTTATGTTGTTACTGTGATGAACACTGGTGCATATAATTTTATTTAGCATTTTGCAATTGTCTTAACACTCTTGACTGCTTATCTTGTGCTTTGAACGCATACTGGTTCCATCAATTCAACCACAGCATTGGTCTCTTGGATCCTGTAACCAGGACTACCTCAAGGGTAATTATATCTTGGTCCCACTGAAAAGCACCTTTTGGCAGTAAATCAAGGAAAACCTGAAGGTCATTCTTAGACTTACATGGTGGAAATGATAGCGTGAGGGGAAGGTTTGATTTCCTAAAGAGCAGAGGACAAAACTGGCTCATCAGTTCCCTAGTGAAATTGTTGTGAGTTGTGGTCTTCAGTTTGATCGCCCCAGAATGCAGCTACTAGTTGGTCTCTTTGCCTTTCTTAAGAACAAAAGCTGTCAAATTACTTCATTGGGGAACCAGATTCCAGGTTACTGGGGATAGATGCTGGCACATAGAAAAGGCCAAGAACTTTCACTGTTTTGTCTCCCCTATTTCTAGCAAGTATGATTCAAGAGATGAACTAAAGAGGAGCCAAACAGTATAATACAGGTTTTACCATGTATGAGCTTTTCATAATGAACGTCATTGGATATACCAATGAGACTGGATATTCTTGACCAAGCTCCTGTTGTCCATTCATACTGTGGCCATCTTTAGGAAACCACGGGAGTCTTGAAGCAATTAACTGTGTACGGATCATGCAGATGGGTTGCTTGCTATTCTACTGGCTTTCAGATCAGCTGCAAAGCTGTAAGCCTATTTTACCTGTTTTACCTGTTTAATTTATGGAGTTAGGAACGCAGAATCTGTAAGGACTTAAGAAGTGCATCTCTTCTGGCCAGTAAAGTTTGTTTCAAGTCTAGTGCAAATGTGCATCATGTGTCAGTCAAAAGGAAAGTCTTGCACATATGAGTCTTTATGAGCTCTCCAAAAGTTTAAAAAACTCAGGAATACTCTGAGTCATCATGCTGCTCATATCACTGGTCTTTCCTAAGGAGCACGTAACACTGCTATGAAAATATTTGACAACAGGTTTTAAACCAACCTGTTAACCAGCAGTTACTGGTTAAAATCAGCAAACTGATTTCTTCATTTGTCACGTGCATCAGAATCATGAAGCCAGCAATGTGTGACGTACTCTGCAATGACCTGGTCCTGTTTGGGGCTTTAGAATCCTTTGTCCAAAGTGAATTCCTCTCTTTGTGCTTCACAGGCAATAGTCTTTTCCTTACTGTGATATACAGTATACAATATTGTGTATATTGAACAACTTTCCATAGTCTGGATGTACAGAGTGCACTAGAGATCCAGCTCTAACGTGCTGAGTCAATGAAATAGCTATTCAAATTGTTCTTAGCTGGTTGGAATGAATCCTTGGGGAGGAAATAGAAGCTAGCATGAATTTTGCTGCAACATATTTCTAGATTCAGATTTACTTAAAGAATGGGAGCAGCCCAAATGTCACAGAATTAGGAAGACAGAATAAAGGAAATTGTCAGATAAGATATTTCCTTTCCTATCCATTTGTAAAAGGATTTGTCTTTATGCTAACATATGGTGATTTTGATAAATTCAATCAATGAGCAAGAAACAGCCTTTCCCCTCTTACTGTGAATACATATGTTTGGTTTTCATTGACATAGAAGGATTATATATGCTGTTCTGTTTTCTCTCATTTGTTATCACCAACTGGTTTATTGATTCAGACTGAAATTTTCTGTCTTAGTTTTCTCTGATTAGTCTACTGCATCATTTTTTTCAGATCCTTCCTCAGAAAAACATTCTGTGTCTAGAAGTTGCCAGCTTGGACAAAACCATGGGAAGCCTAATTCAAAGAAACCACTCTCTATGTCACAGTTGATGCAATGGAAACATTTCTCTGGGCAACATCAGACTCTAGCTGATCCTTTCCTTGAAAGGATAAAAGAGAATGTTTCTTTCATGTTCCAGAATGTAACCAGTCCAACTTCCCCCACCTAACAAAACTTAAGTGTCTTTCCGTACACTTGCATCCTCCTCCTCATAGGTATAGCAAACAACTGATGTGCAGTTACCTTTTGTTCTTTTTGCCAAGTTCTGTTTTGTGTATTTCTGATGAGGTTTCTGTGTGAATGTGATTCCTGGTATTTATGCAAAGTTGCTGTTATTACTAGGTTAATCATACTTACTATAATTATAGTACAGATTTTTAAAACTAACTTTGCTTTCCAGTCTTCTGTTCCTTTGGTATCATCATTAGTAAGATTTTTTTTATGCACATTGTATGGCTACTTTGTTTTATAGTTTTCATTTGATCATAATGATTTATTGCTTGTAAAGCTGGCAACTCTTCAGCCAAATTTTATAAGATTAGGCAATTCTATATACATGTATATGCTGTTAACAAGAGTCTGGTTGGATTTTTGTTTTGACTGTGAAAAGTTATGTATCTGTATAACTGCGGCTTTATAACAAGTTAGGTGTTTGTTCCCTTGAATTTACAATTTAATGAAACTTGGAGCAATAGCCACTGAGGTCCAAAATTCTGAGACCACAGGTTGATGCTGTGTCAAAATATTCACCTATTGCTTTTACTTGAGAAAATAAACAAACTTCATTTCTCAGACATGCAGGGTACAGGCTTATCTAATTTCTAGCTAACTACACTTAAGGACACTTTTTGCCAAACACTAGAGTACTGCACACATTTTCACTCTATATTTTTATTATGACTGTATTTTCCGTCTTCTCTGAGGGTGCAAAAGTTTACAGCTTTTAAGTGAAGTACTTTGAAAGGCCCAGGAAAAAGATTGAATAATTTTTGGAAACACGGCAAACTTACAGAATTTGAAAGACCTTGAGCAAGAATAGGACTCCATTGTGATAATCCTGCATTGTGACACATGACGTACAACCTCTGGATATTTGGTACATGTTGTGATAGCAGTGGCTGAAAGCCCAACCAACTTGCAGAAAACAGTTAAAATTTTTTTTTCTGTGTGTTAGAACAGTTAGTGCTCTCCCTTCCTTTTCCTAGATTGTCACTGAGTTCACAGTCCATCCTAACCCATCATCAAACATTTTCCTTGCATTTTGATGCAGTTCGGGAACTGAAAGCCATGTGCACTGACCTTTGTCCACCATCCACATTTATTTCAGAGGGTTTTTTGAGTTTCCTTTGACTCTACACCAGAAAATAATAAAAACCAAAGTGAGAGAATGATTGAGAAAGTCATCAATTATGAACACCTTTTTGGCATGCAAATTGTGTTCTTGGTAACAATTAGAATTATGCTAATAGGTAGAGTTCAATTTTTTAACATTTTAGGCTGGCTGTTAAAGAGCCTATTTTTCACCCAGTATATGGCGGAGCATGGTGGTCACGCTTACCCAGGTGCTGTGCTGCTGTGGTGCCTGTTTGCTGTTAGACAAAGGCTGTCTGATACCTTACAGCTCCCACAGCTTATTGTAATTAGCAAGGGCAAGGTTTGCCTGCAGCTTTGTAACTCAAGAAAGAGATTCTAGCCAATCTGTATGATAATGATTGCTGTAATTAGTAATTATCTGATCATACTTAGATCTGTGCTGCCCATTAGTTTCTGTAAGTTGTGCTCCTGTCCCTGTCTGTAGGCAGCATGCCGGCATTCTCTGCTCTCTGCTGATATGATCTCATATGTGGTTTCTTGCCTCTGCATGAACAAGTAGATGCCAGTTTGGTTCCATCTTTGTTTTGTTTGTGGGACCCTGATCGTCTCCACTGAACACACATGAGCCTACTCTGGTTTGGAGCAAACCAACTGGCTGTGCCATTGAGGAAACCTGGGCATTTAAGAGAAGGAATTTTGGTCCAGGATCCACACCGTGCCATGTTTCATCTTCTCTGCCGAAGGCAGTCCCTCAGGGGTATCTCAGCAGGCCTTCTCACCTCACCTGTTGAGCCCTGCCCTCAGACAATCCTACTTGGTGTCACATCATGCACCACTCCGCACAATACAGCTGTAGCTGCATGGTAGCAGAGCGCGGCTCTGGCAGAGAAGGCCTTTTATTGTTTGGCCTCCAGGGTAGTTTTATTTTGGCAGTTTTTAAATAAATAAAATAAAAGCTGGTGCTGGACCACCGTGGAGCTCTTGGGAGGCCAGAGGAGATGAGCCCCCAGACACATACTACTGTATGTGTGAAGGTGATCCAGGCTCAGATCATTGTTCTGGGAGGGATTTCTGGCAGATGGGCTATCACTCTAAATAATGTTGCTTCAAGGTTAAGAAGCCCAAAGCGGCATATACAAACGCATGCAATGCCAGTTACAGCTTCAGTATGATTCCCTGTCTGTGCCCTGCTACGCTAAGCTGCCCCAGATCTCTGGCAGTGGCAGCTACATGGTGATGCTCAGCGGAAGGCTCCTCCAGCATCCACCTGGCCAGCCAAATGTACACCCCTTGTTAACCCTTCACGACTTCAGGGCATGATGGAAGTATGTATGTGCTTCTTGGTTGTTTGGGTAAGATACTACTACCCAAATAACAGGTTGCACATGGCGTTACACATAATGCAGATTGAAAATCTGATTCTGAAATTTGATGTATCCTGGAAAATTATGTTTCTCACTGGAAGAATAGGTTGTGGAAAATATAGGAAGCATGAATACAGACTCCAATTTATTATGCCATCTGTGATTCTCCCACAGTAGTCTACAACAGCCTGCAAAATGAGCCCATCATGCTCACATAATCATAGAATCATTAAGGTTGG
>NW_009192305.1:350-767 GCF_000690835.1 Fulmarus glacialis | reverse complement strand
GGGGGGGAGAGGGGGGAAAGTTGGCAATGTGTGTGTTTCCAACTCTGTACCTTTAGTCAAGCGCTTTTCAATGCTTTCGGTGCTGATTTCCTATTTCTGGGGGGCTGCGAGTCCTTTTCCCCTACCGCTGGCGTGTCTATTCCCCCCCTTGGCTAAGATAGGAATCCCCCCTAAACTTTCAGGGTTTCATTTAGAGCTCACCCCCCTCCACCGCTGCAGTCCCCCTTCCCTTCCCTCCCCCCCATCACGCCCCCCTCATTTGCTCGGTCCCCGCAGGCCCCGGTGCTGCAGGGCTCGGTTCAGCCCCGGGGAAGGCCGGTGGCTCCGGAGGGGCGATGGAAAACCCTGTAGTGCTTCTCCACGGAGTTGGAAACGTTTCACTCCACACAAAAGGTCTCCTAGCTTGCATAGCATCCC
>NW_009192305.1:0-263 GCF_000690835.1 Fulmarus glacialis | reverse complement strand
ATGTATGTTTGAAGCGGAGTGAATGCTCCCAGCCCATGCTGCTTTGAGGGCTCTAATGAGTGATGGGCGAAGGGAGAGAAAAAAAACCCCACCCCTCCCTCCAGCACATAAAGGCTGTTAACATGTATTGAGACCCCTTTCAACACAGAATTAAGCTGAAAAGACCCGGAGAGACATTCCGGGGGGGAATCCGTGACTCCGAGATATATGGCGAGTGTTTGTTCTCGGCAGAAACTTCGCTCTCGGGAAGGGGACAGGGCACT
>NW_009192304.1:1113-1347 GCF_000690835.1 Fulmarus glacialis | reverse complement strand
CCCAGCCTTGCTGCCGAGCCCTGCCCATAAATCCTGTCCCTTCAACCCAGAGCCCTGCTGCCATCCCCTCCGCCGGGTGACGGATGGCTGAGGGAGCGGGGGGAGCGAAGGTGGGGGACAAAACCCCCCCGCAGCGCCAGCATGACCCAGCGAGGGGCTGGGCGGCCAGAGCTGCTGCCCGGGTCCCACGTCCTCTCGCTGGGGGAAGCCTTGGCCACGGTGGGTTGTCCCCAC
>NW_009192304.1:0-997 GCF_000690835.1 Fulmarus glacialis | reverse complement strand
GATCAGAGCGGGCGATAGATGAGGACTATAAAGCATCCCCATGATAAATGCCCTCTGGGCACGGTGAGCACAGAGCCGCGCAGGTCCCAGCTGAAGGGGCAGCGGTGCAAGGCAGGGGTTGAACATCAACCCCGCTCCCCAAAAACCACCCGCAGCCCACCCCTGGGCACCCCGAAACGCGGGGCTTTGCAGCCAGGCTTGCTCAGGGGGGCCAGAGCGTTTCCCCCAGCCGAAGGATGCAGGTCCTGCCCCCAGCGGGGCTTCATTTGCTCCAGCAATTAAATCCCCGCTCCTGGAAAGCATCTCCTTTGCTGCCTCTCACTTGCTCTTCGACAGTCAGCGGCTGCACGGGTAAAGCACCTTCTCCCATCCGAGCACAACCAAATTGCTTCTCATCGATCTCAGCCTCCCAGAATCACAGTCGTGGGGTGCAATGCCCAATGGGGTTGACTGCGAGGGTCTCCAGGGGTCCCCAGGGCCGTCCCCGCTCTCCAGCACCCACGGCGAGCTGTGGGTAACGCTGAACCAGCTCTTCGAAGGAGCCGGCTCTCGGTGCCGAGCGAAACCCGACGTGCAGCTGTTTAAGCCCCATAAATTATGCTTGGGTTACCTGCTGAATGCTTAATCAAAATAGCGTATTTCACCCGACGGCTTGACTGATCTCCTCTCTGCTTTTAGTAGCTTTTTTCATGTCCTCTTTTGCTCCGATATGGATCCAATATCTCCTGCAGCGTCCAAGGCCATAAAGATAAAAAATGGGGTAATTGTGGCAGAAGTTTATTGGTGGGAAAATACATGCGCACACAAACCGGCCCTGACAACTATTTTTCGGGCAGATGCGCTGCAGGGATAGATCCTCCGGCAGGAATCAATTCATCCTCCGGCCGGACCCGCTCCTGCCGGCACTGCCAGGCGGCTGCGATCTCTGATGGAGGCACCGAGGTTTGAATATTACGAGATCTCATACGGGTGATCTGCGGCCGTGGCGGGGTTCGGG
>NW_009192303.1:0-209 GCF_000690835.1 Fulmarus glacialis | reverse complement strand
TTGTGCCTGCGACTGCTTTGAAGCACATCTGCGGTTGGTCTGACAGCATCCCTCTCCTCCAGGGATGCCTGTCGCTGGGTCCCTGTGGGGATTTGGCATCTTTACCGCTGGACTGGGCTTTGTCAGCCCTTCCCCGCGTCCTCCCAGGGCTGCGGTGGGATGGATGGGGCACAGCCCAGCCCTTTGCAGCGACGCGGCTGCAGCTACGG
>NW_009192302.1:633-3024 GCF_000690835.1 Fulmarus glacialis | reverse complement strand
GTGCCTGGCTCCTTCTGCGGCCGACCTGTTTGCTGCCAGCAGACCCATCGCTAAGCTCACGGAGGGATGCGAATGGGCTGGCTGCGGGTTTTGAACTGCTCAGATTCTCTCAGGGCTCCTCTTCACTCCTCCTTCTTCCTCTAGCTGGGATTACTGATGATTAAATTGGTGACTGGAAAAGCACAATTTGCCATCTGATCCAGAGAGCCAGTGAGTTCATGGAAAAACTGCGCTGACGTCACGAGGCTTCGGGTCAGGCCCCTGCGCAATAGCGGGGGAGGCTGGACTCCGCGTTCTGGCTTTTGGCACCGTGAGCACGTGTTTCCAGTCCATCGTCTCTTTTGGAGACCTTTGTCTTTGGTAGAAATGGATGGGTTTGCCATGCGTGCATAGTTTGTCACGTTGTGAACTAGCAATAGTCTGTCAGAGCACGCTGCCAAGGTGAGAGGCTGTTTTTTCAGGGGTTGTTTGATCGTGCCTAACTTAAACACCAGCTCTTCGTGGTTTTGTGGTTTGCATTTTAGAACGGCTCCTTGGTGCGGACGGCAGAGGAGCCTCTTCTTTTAAAGACCCTCGTACAGTCCCAGGATGTCAGAGCATGTATCGTGATGTTATTGGCAGAAGTCTGCGTTCTTTTGCATGTGCATACTTCAATTCTTATCAATGAATGTGCTTTTTTTTGTTTACATTTTAACTGAAACACAGTTCAGGAGAGGTAGCAGTGCTGCTGGAGCAGGCGCAGCGGCCCCTCGCTGCTCTCTGCACGCGTGCGCCTTCGGGGTCTGCTCCTCGCAGTGAGCCGGGCAAGAGCACGGCTCAGCTCAAACCCCGTCAGCCTCTCTCCCTTCCTGAAGGGAAAAAATCAGCTCTGACCCCTGTGCCAAAAGCTCGTCAGTAATTTCCTTGTGTGACAAAACATCAAGTCCCAGTGCAGGGCAGGTATCAAACATGGCTTCTGAGGAGGTGCTCACATTCACTTCATGTACTTGTGCTTCCTCTGAAAAATACTTTTCTAATAAAAGACCGACTGAATAAATCCAGGCGTGCTTCTGCTAAGCATTCCTTGTCTGCATTGCCTCAAATGTCCAAACCTGAGCGTACGCATGGGACAGGCTGCCAGCAATTTAGTTTTGTAACAGAACAAAATATGGTTATGCCTTAGGGCACTTCAGTACTTCCCCTTGGTACTAATTTCAAAAAGATTTGAAGGTTCTCAAAGTCAATTGAAGTAGAGTAGGGGAAAGAAAGGTTGCCCTTTCCCTGAGGGCGTAGCAGAGCTTGCTGCGTGACTTTGCAGCGAAGGAACAAGCCGACGAGCCGGCCGGCACCGAGCCCCGCAGGCGCTGCGGGTGGTGCTGCGGGCAGGTTGCCTGGCCCCTCTGTGCCGCAGCGGAGCCTGGCAGGAGGGGAGCTGCTGAAAGCCAGGCGCTGCCCCAGCTTGGCTCTCCTGGGGAGCAGGGTAAATCATCCCCCAGCAGAGAGGAGATCCGAGTCTCCTTCCTTACACTGTTCGTTCCTTGAAGAGCCCGAGACAGTTTGCCCGTTGCAGGGGTTTGCAGACTTGAATTTGCACTTTGCATGGTTTTGGAAGGGCTTTTGCATTCAGATGTATGTGGGAGTTTAATCCTCCAAATACAGGCAGCGTGCCGGCAGCGAGGCTGCGGAGGCAGGAAATGCCTCCCGGCGCAGTCACTGCGTCCCGGCTGCGCGGGGAGCTGGGGAGGGTCCTGCGGGACAGGGGGACCTCTGCCCTGCTCCAGGGCTTATCTCGCCGGCCCAGCGGTGTGTCAGATGACACGGGTATCTCCTTCCATCTCCGCCAGCCTGATAACAGAGACGTTGTTCCATTCCCCTGCCCACCAGATTTGGTAAAACGTATTGCCAGAGCCTGGGGATGAAAGCTGAGCTGGTTTTGTGGGTGTAAAAGGCTCTCCAGGGCAGCAGGCGGGCTGCAAAGGCTGGGATGCCATGGCTCTTGCCAGGATGCCCGTCCCACGCCGTGCCCGTGCCGGTCCTGTGGCAGCAGCGGCACTCTGAGGCGAGAGGAGCCACCCGGAGTAGCAACACCCCAAACCTGTTGCTGTCGGCATTGCCTGGGGTGAGCTGAGGTGGGAGCTGAGGCACGTGTGGCGGTGGGGACGTCTGCATGGAATTCGGGTCTTCTCGTTTCTCAACTTTCCTTCATCTGCATGCTCTTCCAGCCCTGCCGGGAAGTGTGAAGGAGGCGTTCAGTTGGATTTAGTGTTGGAAGAAAGGCCGTGCTGGAAAGCGGCCGGAGCCTCCCTGGGGCCGGTGGCCAGGGCTGGTGTGGAGGACCCGTCCGTTAACCTTTGTGCCGAGCTCCTGCACACTCCGGAGAGGACCGGCAGCGGGAGGGGCAGACAACACGAC
>NW_009192302.1:0-536 GCF_000690835.1 Fulmarus glacialis | reverse complement strand
TTCCAGCAAGGCCGGGGGTCTCCCTCCCAGTTAATGATTGAGCTACAATAACCCTTCTTGTGCGAGCCTTTCTGAAAGTCACCTCCGGATAATTATATTAACTTTTCCAGGCTGCCAGGGCTGGGCACAGAATTTTAAAGAGACAGGGTCTTTTCCTACATTTCCAGCAAGAAATTCGTTTTTAGGTGCAGGAAGTGAAGGCTTGCCCGTTTTCATTGTCTCAGTTTGCTTTCTGGTTAATTTGGCATGTTACTTGCATGGTTCTGCACTAGGACTGTCGGAGGGGCAGAGCTGTGCTGGCCTCGCGCTGCCCCGCTCCGTGCTCGTCCCTCCTCTGCCTGGTGCTCCCCCAGGGGTGACCCTGGGCGCCCACCCCGAGCCCCTGGGATGCGGCTCCCGCTGGGTCCCGGGGCGTCCAGCCCCTGTCTCTGGTTGCTCAGCTGTGATGCCCGTGGGCGGGTGACTTGCCAGCCCGCTGCTCTTCCCTCCGCTGCTCAGTTAATACTCGACAGGGGCCCCGCGCCACGCGGGCACGC
>NW_009192301.1:11495-11823 GCF_000690835.1 Fulmarus glacialis | reverse complement strand
CCGCGCACCCGGCCAGCTGGTTAAGCCCTGGTCCTTACGGTTCAGAGCCAGGCCAGCACTTCTCTCCAGAGCGTTGGTGACTGTTTTTCGCTGCACCAAAATCACCGTTTACACGATATAACTCGAAAATAAATGACCTAGCGTCAACTCCGTTATTATTAGAAAAGCAGAGCGTTGCAAAGAAAACACTCTTGAAAGGTGGTTACCTCTGGGTTTTGCTTTTGCTCCTATCCTCTGTGTCGTGGCTCAGCCGTAGCGAACCCAGGGATGTCCTGCAGTTCAGGAGCATCCACAAGGATCCCAAAGCCTTCGAGAAAACGCAGGGGCT
>NW_009192301.1:9150-11476 GCF_000690835.1 Fulmarus glacialis | reverse complement strand
GCGTCTGGGGTGGGACGAGGCAGCCGCTTACCAGCACTCATTCAGCAAAGCCATGCAATAGGTTAGGACAGGAAGCGAAGACAGTTCTCATTCGGTTTCTGCGTATAGCACTGTGAATCAGAGATCACTCCACGGGACCCTCCCCGGCACGCCGGGGAGGTTTCGGAAAGCAGGGCACGATGTCTCCCGCGCTTTCGGAGGGGTTCGTGCTTGGTGGAATCAAGCGCCTGGTCCTTCCCTGCAGGGGCGGCGAGGCGGCCTGTTTGCTCTTTCATTTTTGTTTTACCTCATTTTTTGGTTTTGATACTTGAAGAAGAGTCAGTGATTGACATTGTACAGTGATGCCCTGGACTGGAGAGTGGATGCACTTTATAGTAACTTGTATACTGATAGTGGGGTCCCATCCTGCCTCTGCCGAGCCCACAGCAAGGTTTCCTTGGTGTCAGCACCGGCAGGAGCAGAGCCAGGATGGGCTGGTTCTTCCAAAAGCCTTTCTAGGATGTTAGGGAGCAATCTCTGTATTTTATTGTGGGTTTTCACATACTGTAGAAACTCGAAGTCACGTTCTGCTGTCAGTTGACCCGGAGGAAAATTCAGCCATAATCGTGCTGGGCTGACTTCAGTTTTGCCCGTGCCGTGACGGCTGGAGACGGTGGAGGTCAGGCAGCTCCTGCCTTTACCCCTGTGTAACTCACCCGTTTCAATGGGGTTACTCTACTGGAATCTGAAGTCGCTTCAGCCCTGGCAGGCTGCGGCGTTACCGCTGGATCCACTCCAGCATCGCTTCAGGGCTGCTAATGGAGCAAATTGAAAGTCACCCCCAGTAAAGTGACACTAATGTAAAATCTGGAGTTGTTCCACTGGTGTCTGTGCAGGGATAAAAAAATGAAGTCACCCTCCGATAGTGGCACCAGTTTACCAGGCAGCTGACGGCAGAATGTGTTTTCTGGTCTTGCATGATGCTTTTGAAACAACTTGCAGAGAAACGGACTGGCGAGACAGCAGCGCTTCTCTCGGCTCCCAGGAGCTGGGATGGAGAAATGCGGTCGCAGGCTGCTTTACTTGTCCGTGAAACGATCAGCACTTTTTTTTTTTTTTCCCTTTTTCCTTATGATTTCTGTTCAAGATAATCCTAAAAAAAGGGAAAAAAAAAATCAGGGGCCAGATCCTGTTTTGCAATTGGGGATTTGCTCCTGGGTTAAAAGCAGCGTTAAGCAAACATGAAAGGCAGTGGGCACAAGCGCTGACGAATCCCAGACTGGCAAGTCTGCTCGAGCCCTGGCCGCTGCAGAGCCCATTCATGCTGCCGTGTCACGGAGCGGACTCTGATCCCAGCCCCAGGTGAGCCAGGGAAATCCGCAGGGATGCCCAGAGAAGCCCCCGGGCATCCGGCTGCACGCTCGGTCGGGGGCCTTTGGGGCTGCAGAGGATTTCCTCTGGCTCTGCCCCAGTATCAAAGAGATCCAGGCTGCAGCTTGCTGCTGTTGGGACTCTGGCAAAGCAGCTCCGGTGGGATTTCCTACGTAAGACGTGAGCTAAAACGAAACCCAAGCCACCGGGGACCATCAGCAGCCGATCTCGGCGATACCCACGCAGCAACAGCGGCTTCCAGGGGAGCGCAGCCCTCCACCAGCCCTTCATGGCTTTTGCTTGACCATGACCGCGTTAGCTTTCTCTCGTCCTCGCTCGAAAACATTGTACAAGTTTGCGTGTATCCGCTTTCCCCCGGATCCGGGTGCTGTCACAGGGTCCTACTCCACGGTACTCCCAACCTCGCGCTGAGCCAGCCAGCCACAGAGTTGCCCGGTGTTAGCCTGGCCGTCCTGACTGTGTGGCCCTTCCATTTAAAGTCCCTATTATGTTGTTTTTGTTTTTTTTTTTTTTTTTTTTTTTCCCCTCTTTTCTTTTAACGTCATAGGAAACCTGTAGTCGGGATTGTTACTATTGGAAACCGATCACATGTTCCATCCAGGTATTTTCATCTCTCTGGCGTTACGCAAAAATAAAGGCCTGAGAGAGAGATATAACCGAACATAGAAGTAGAGTTAGGCTCGTTGTCTGAGTTTTGAGGCATATAGTATAAGGGGAGAAGGAAAAAAATTAAAATAAAATAAAAAATTAAAATAATGATGTTGCACAACTTGTAGAAAACAAAGAAGGGAAAGGGTTAATGTATTAAATGTGCTAAATTACATTAAGAACTTAATTTTATTAAAGTATTATTACTTAAGAAACTTGGTGTCTGCTCTTGGTTTCTGTCTGTTCATGCTTTAGGAGGGGGTCCGGGAGTCCAAAAAAAATCAGGGGCCAGATCCTGTTTTGCAGT
>NW_009192301.1:8825-9101 GCF_000690835.1 Fulmarus glacialis | reverse complement strand
CGAAACCTCCTTCCACCGCCCCTCACGGGTCTCTCACACCTTTAGCAACACCTCTCGGGGTTAATTAGAGCAAAGGAGTTTCATTTGCAAGACTATCAGCCCCGCTGCACCAGCTGCTCTTCCCAGTCCCGGCGGCAGCGAGGTCCCACATCCGTGTGTGCGAACCTGTGCCTTGTTTCACCCTTCCCACTACTTCATTCCAGCAGAAATCACGTAAAAGCTGGAAAATCTGGAACAAAACAGCTGCCAAGCCCAAAAGTGTCTCCATGAGCCTAA
>NW_009192301.1:7998-8611 GCF_000690835.1 Fulmarus glacialis | reverse complement strand
TGTGTCCATGCCAGTGCCTGGCTGGATGGCACGTCTGACGGCAGCGAGCCCCGAGGGACGTTTGGCTCAACCCCTGTCCCTTTGCGGAGCCGGGGGCAGCATCCTTCCCCCGCGCATCCACCTTTCCCGGCGGCGGGGCTGACATCACCTCTTGGCACCGCGTTTCGGTGCGGGCAGATGGTGGTGCGGGAGGGGGTGGCGCTTGGCAGCTCTCCGGCTGGGCTGCACGGAGCCGCGGCTCTCCCCGCTGGGGTTTTTGGCTGGTCTGCGCGTAGCCGTGCCTCTCCCAGCTGGTGTGGGCACGGGGCAGAGCCCGGCTGGGATAATAACTGTCACTCGCCTGGGGACAGCCTCCAGCCGTGGTCAGACACAAACAGGACGCGAAGGATGGCTCTGGCCAAGGATGGCTCTGGCCAGCTCAGGGATGAGGCTGCCTCTGGGACAGAGCAGTACCGTGGTGCGGGGACACGCTGCACCGGGATGGCTCGAGCCGAGGTTAAGATGCTGCCAGGGCTGGGGTGGCTGCGCTGGTGGTTGGAAAAAAAGGGGCAACCTCAACCCAAACGGGGCTGGCACCCACGCGGCGCAGCCATTTCTGCGCCCGGTTCATGCA
>NW_009192301.1:7371-7676 GCF_000690835.1 Fulmarus glacialis | reverse complement strand
GCCCCAAGGCAAGACCTTGGCGCAGATCCTGCTGGCACAGCCAAGTGAGATGGGGTGACTGGGGGCAGCCGTGGAAAGACAGAGACACTCCCCCCAAAACCCCACGCTGTGATGGGGGACGCGCTGCTAGCACTGGGGTTAATGGGAAGGGACAGGCTCTCCCAGGAAAGCCACCGCAGCGCCTGCACCCTTCTTGATTGACACCTGCCAATCACCCCCTGACAGTGGCACTGGGCTCAGCCCAGTCTGTCCCAGCACCTTGGGCGATGTCCGCCCTGGGAGGTACCCGCTGTCCCCCAGGCAGG
>NW_009192301.1:5659-7212 GCF_000690835.1 Fulmarus glacialis | reverse complement strand
GGGGAATGGGGCCACTGTCACCCCGTAGGTGCAGCAGACGCTCCATCTAGTGGCAACTGTGTCCCCACGCCGGGCCACGCTGTCACCAGCCCCCAGCCACGAGTGGCAAAACACTCGAATGGAGCCGGTTCAAGACACGCAGGAGGTTCCTCGCAGCGCAGAGCCGAGGGGCCCCATGCGCTGGCACTGGCCGCCACGCAGGGAGGTGTGCGGAGGGACCACATGCCCACCCTCAGCACCCCATCCCTGCCCTCGCACTCACCCCACCAAAGCCCTGCGACCCCCTTGTCCCCTCCTCGGGGGTCCCCCAAAAGAACGTGCCCCCCAGGTCCCTGCTCCAGCCCCCCCGGTCTGGGGCAGCAGTGGAAGAGGTGCAGCTCTTTCCTCCCTGCTCCAGCCCCCCCGGGCTGGGGCAGCAGTGGAAGAGGTGCAGCTTTTCCCTTTGCTGGGGCTGTGCCGCAGGCACGCCTCAAGGGGCTCACAGCATGAAAAACAGGGTGCTTCCAGGCATGAGTAGGGAGTCACCCCCCGCGCCCCACACTGGGGTGCCCCATGCTGCCCCAGCAGCACCCAGAGGCACACCCAGCCCTTGGTGTTGAAGGGGCAGGGCTGGGTGCAACCAGTTGCGATGCTGCTCGCTTCACCAGGCAAGAGAAGGGTGCACCCAGTGTCCCCCTTCGCACCCCACCCTGCAGGGCTGCACCCAGGGGTGCCGCAGAAATGTGGCACTAAACAAGGGAGTCACGATGTTTGGGCTTGTTCAGTGCCACCCTGAGTCACCCGGTGACTGTGCCTTCAGGGCTGGAGGAAGCAGGGACACGAGGGGATGGCATGTCCCAAACCATGGGGAGAGAAGGGAGAGACACCGATGCTTCCCCCCTCCTCTGTTTGTGTAGGTCCTACATAAAACACGGGGAGAGCAGCACACAGGCGGCGTGAGGGTGCACGCAAGAGCAGCCGTGCAGAAGCAGCCACCAGCCCGCCCTGTTCTGGGGGGCTGCAGCGAGCAGAGGTAGAGGGTGAGAAACGTGATGCCACCATGTGCTGGGTGGTGTGGGGGGTGTCGGGGTGGGGGCACCCCCGGGGGCTCAGATGTTCTGGCAGCAGGGCGCCTGCCTGCCCTCCTGCTGCGTGGGCAGCACCCGGATGGGCTCGATGGTCGTGGTGGGGCCAAACTCTGATTCCGGCTGCCCGGTGATCTGCCTCTGTGACACGATGCGGTAGATCTCTGCCAGCAGAGAGAGAAGAGAAGGAAAAAAAAATTAAGTATCTATTTCAGTGGGGGACCTGCCCCCTCCCAAAACACACAGCTCAAGGAGGGCAAGTGTCCACATCTTCCCACCCAGGGGAGCAGGATCCCACCCCAGAACGTACAGCCAGGGTCCCCAGCGGGGTCCTGGGAGGACACAGTGTCCGAAGCCATCTCTGTCCCCCCACCTCCTTTCCTGGCTGCCCCTTACCTGAGAGGATGTTGTGGAAAGCCGTCTCCACGTTGGTGGAGTCCAGAGCAGACGTCTCGAGGAAGGACAGCCCGTTCTTCTCTGCAAGGACAG
>NW_009192301.1:2296-5565 GCF_000690835.1 Fulmarus glacialis | reverse complement strand
CGGCCCGCAGGTGCCGCAGGTCGCTCTTGTTGCCCACCAGCATGATGACGATGTTGGCATCAGCGTGGTCCTGCAGCTCCTTCAGCCAGCGCTCGGCGTTCTCGTACGTCAGGTACTTGGCGATGTCGTAGACGAGCAGAGCTCCCACCGCCCCCCTGTAGTACCTGGGGGACAGCAAGGGGACAGGGTCACAGCAGGGCCCCAGGTGAGGGACATAGGTGGGGAGCAAGGAAACTCACGCCGAGGTGATGGCCCGGTACCGCTCCTGCCCGGCCGTGTCCCAGATCTGAGCCTTCACGGTCTTGTTGTCCACCTGGATGCTCCTTGTGGCAAACTCCACCCCGATGGTGCTCTTGCTCTCCAGGTTGAACTCATTGCGGGTGAAGCGCGAGAGCAGGTTGCTCTTCCCCACCCCAGAGTCCCCGATGAGCACAACTGGGGGGGCACAAGCACAGCGTCAGCCCCCCCCGGACACCCAGCAAAGGCATTTGCATCCCGCAGTGCCGACCACCCCAGCAAACCCCACAGCCTGGCAGGGATGGAGGATGTCCCCATCTGCCCCCACCCCAGACCCCACCTCCATTTCATCCAGGGAGAAGCCGCTGGGCGAGGGGGCTGCAACTCGGGGAGCAGGACCAGCAGCCTCCATTCACCCCAGCTACCTCTAAATACCCCTCAAGAAAATTCCTGCCATCGCCTGGAAGTTGCCAGGGGTTTCCTTCCCGGCACGGGGACGGGAAGGCGCCGTATGCACCCACGTACATAAAACAGGCAGAAAACCAGAAACGAGACAGCCAGGCCAGGGAGGCCAAGCAGAACTGGGTCTCCTATTTCCAGCCCAAGCTCCAACCCTGAGGGCACACAAGAGGACTTAAGGACCTGGTCTGAAAGGAAGCATCCTCCTCCTCCTCCTCCTCCTCCGCTACTGGTCCAGCCCATGAGCCGGAAAGTCCCTGGGTGTGGGTTAGTTAAGTGCATTTTCTGCCTGTCCCAGTTCTGGCTGGTTCCCGTAAAACCTGGTGCAACAGGCTCTGGGGAAGCTTTATCACACAGCTCCCCTGTCAAGTTTGTTGAGTTTATGACTCAACAGGTTTTGATTTTTTATTTATTTATTTTTAAAATTCCCTCACTGCTGATTCTGTTCATTCTCCAGGCACACTCCAGGCGCAGCCCGCTTCACTTCACCCACCCTTGGGGGACCAAGCTTGGGGGACACAGAATCAGACAACAGCAGGGCTGAAATCACAACCATCCAGTGACCACGCTGGGGAGAACACTGGAGCAGCAACACCGGCGAGGGACCACCGGGTACGCCACACCGCTGCGCTCGTCACCGGGGCTGCAAAGCACGCCGCAGGATTTGCAGCAAGACACATCTACACTCATTCAGGGCTCAGCAGCCACCATCCTCCGAGGATGTTGCTCCTGGATAACCCCTTCCCCATCAGCTCCAGCTCATAGGGACTTGGCTCCCTTGCGTGGGCTGGGATGCAAAGCCTCCAACACCAAACCCTCGCCAAACCCCTCGTTGCAGGGCAGCCAGCAAATAGCATTGCTCCATGAAGCCCAACAGCGTGCGGAGCAGCTCCCCGTGATCACCGAGGGCAGCTGGAAGGCACCGGAGCCTTGCTGGCCATCGCCGTGTCAGGGCAGCCGGCAACAGAGGGAAGGGGTGGCTCCTCCATGCAGCGCTTGAAAGCTGCTGTGCTGCGCGTGGAAGCCTGGGACAACCCTGACAGCCTGGGCTACCCCGGACAAACCGGTAGGAAAATGCAGGCCAGCGATGAGCCAGGTTCGTTAACGCTTACTGAGCCTCGCCGCTTTGATCTGGGCTTGGTGTTTAATCAACGGGAAGTTGCTACTTCCCCCTTCGCCCGCGAGTGCGGTCTTCGGCCTGCCTCCGGCCCCAAGCACCTCCGTGGCCCGGGGACAGGAGGGCAGCGCAGCTGGTGCCTGCGAGAGCCCTGGCTGCCAGGAGACAGCACTGAGTACAGCCAGGGGAAACTGAGGCACGAGCGTGCCGTGCTGCGTTACCCCTGCAGCCAGTAAAAAAAGTATCGGTATGGGAAAACCTTAAGAAACCAGGCTGGGGGAGGGAGGGAGGAGCAGAGCCAGCCCGTGTTGGGCACACGCTGACCTTGCACGGACCATGGCACGCTCCTCGCACTCCTGCGGGTTTTGCACCACCCCAGGGATGCAGGGAGGGGGTTGGATGGGGCAGGGATCCAGCAGCGTCCGGGGCACCTCGATGCAGAGGGGGGGTACGTGCTCAGCCCCATGCCCCTGAGCTTGAAGGGCAAGAGGGATTCGAGCAGCATCTTCCACCCCGTGCGCAAAAGCGTTTGACACTCTCGGTCCTCGCTGCCTCTGAACACGCAGTGTGAGCTGTTTGGAGCAGAGAGCACGCGTCCTGTGAGCACCGGTGAAACATCCTTGACAGATCACGTCCCACCCCAGAGGTGGGGATGGAAACAGCCTGGAGCTCCACACAGGGGCCCCGAGGAAGGGTCCGAGGAGCAGCCGTGCCCAGGGCCATTTCCCATCTATCCCGAGCCCCTCCAGCAGCATCGAGGGCCTTCCCGTGAGCACAGCTGGAATTTGCAACGTGCTTTGCAACAGAAGGCAGCTGATGCTCCCGTCTGAATGGAAATCAGGATAATGCTGCTTCGAGCGGTGACCATCTCCCATTTCTCAGGGGGAGAAGCTGGTCTCAGCAGAGCCATCAGCAGCTCCGTGCCCCTAAACACTGCGTCTCCCTTGGACTTTGCTCCTACTTCAGGAGGGATGAGCAGACCTTGCATTCAAAACTGAATTCTCTTATTTTTTTTAGGGACTCCGGAGATCACCACGAGACCGAGGAGGGGAATGCAGGGACGGGCACCACAGGAGGACAACGTGCCGCGGCCGTCTCAGAGCCGTGCTGCTGGCACAACACTGGCCGAGAAGCAAAGGGCGCATCAGCCGGGGGAGCTCCTGCCTGGGAGCCTCGCTCCAAGGCATAACCCAGCTCCAGCTGCATCAGAGTTTCCCCCTCACCAGGTCCCAGAATAACTCCAGAGAGAAGGATTTTCCTGGGCAGGGGCCAGGGGAGGTGTGCGAGGAGCCAGGGGCAACCATCATGTTGGTGGCTGGAATTACTCGGGGCCTTTCGGGCAGGGCTGCACGAGGAGGCTGACTCACGGCCGGCCGCCGGGTGAGCTCACTCCCCGGCTTTTATTGCTCGGGAGGTTGTGACGTTGCCAAGCTGTCCCCTCGCTTCCCCCAGCACC
>NW_009192301.1:1931-2286 GCF_000690835.1 Fulmarus glacialis | reverse complement strand
CCCCAGCCGTGGCATGGCGGCCGGTGCAAGGGGAGAGCTGCTAATGGCAGGGAAACCCGGCGTGCGCAGGGGATGGAGGCTCAGATGAGGATGCTGGGCTCCTACAGCCGGGAAAACCAACGTTACGCCTCCAAGGGCCCAGCCCCGTCCCCCCCTTGCACACCGGAGAGGTCACACCGTGTGTGACCGGGAAGGACAACCCCGCAGCCCTGGATCCGTTCCCTTAACTGCAGCCAGGCGAGCAGCACGGCTTTTCCTCTTGGGATTGCTCGCTCAGCCCCCAGAACTGCTCCTCCCACCCCAGCCACGCAGAGGGGAGCACCCAAACCCGCTCAGAGGGGCTCAGGGGCCGGCA
>NW_009192301.1:1089-1316 GCF_000690835.1 Fulmarus glacialis | reverse complement strand
GAGACCCACCTTTGAAGAGGTAGTCGTACTCATCGTCCTTGCCCCGCATCTCGCCCAGCACCACAGCCCCACTCCCACTGGGCAAACTGGGATTTCCGGGACTTATCCAGCCCTGGCAGGGGCTGTCCCCTGCGCACCCATTGGTGGCCACAGCCCTTCCTCCTCCGCACCCATTGGTGGCCGGGGCTGCCCGTCACCGCCCAGGTGTGCTCACCTGGGCCAGGTAA
>NW_009192301.1:385-963 GCF_000690835.1 Fulmarus glacialis | reverse complement strand
GACAGTCACGGCCACTCTCTCCACGCAGAACCAAGGACACGAAACGGGAGCTGGGCTGACACGTCTTGCAGGGCGCAACGGGAAAGTGAGTGCCCAGAACTAGAGGAAGACACGGAGAATCCCCTTCCATTTCCGAGGGGTTTCGGATAACTGGCTGAGGCCAAGTCACCGTTTGGACTGATAAACTGCCAGCTGTCCCCTATAAGCCATCGAGAGTGCGGGGACATGGACTGGGAAAGGCTGTGTGGGGAGGGGGCGCAGGGGGACCATGGCATCGGGCTGGGCTGCTTGGGTGGCCACGATCTCCAGCGGGTCGTGGAGGGGGGGACTGGGGGATGGGACCACAAACACGCAGGAATTCCAGCTCAGCAAACCTGCATTTCGCAAGTCCTTTAATGGTTGCGTCACCGTTGCGCTGGACACGGAGCTGGTCCCAGGCCCCTTGGCACCAGGCTCTGCACCAAACCCTGTCCCGCTGTGCAGATGGGAGGGACCTTCCGTAGGTCCTGCCGTCACGCTTGTCCCATGTCTGGGATGGGGACAGAGCTGCGCCAAGGACAGAGCACTGCCGCTTCTCT
>NW_009192301.1:0-275 GCF_000690835.1 Fulmarus glacialis | reverse complement strand
GTCCGCATCGGGACCGGCGCCCGTCGCTGGCACGATCCTGGCCAGAATCGCCTGGCTCCCTCCCCAGCAGTGCCTCGGGGGCATCTCAGTCCTCTGCACCGCTGGTCCGGAGGGGCTGGGAGGTCCGTGTGTGACGGTGGTGATGCTAATCAGGGCCGGTAAAAACGAAGCAGACAGAGCAGAGCTCCCGGCACTGGTGCTTCTCACTGTTTATGGCAGAATTTGGCCACTGTCTGGGCTGCTGGTCCCCACTGCACCAGGACGGGAGTGGCATG
>NW_009192300.1:47313-69160 GCF_000690835.1 Fulmarus glacialis | reverse complement strand
GGCACTTGGCCTTGTTGAACCTCATGCAGATCAACGCAGAGAACATTCCCATCAGCTACACAGAGTAAAGAAAAACCCACGCACTCACGATGCCCTTCCTTGTGCTTCCTGCTGCACCCAGCTGCAGCGTGTCCTGGCTCTCCACAACGGCAGCCTCTTCAAAGGAAGATGAGCTGAACACCGCCTTGCCACAGGGGCCACCCGGGCCCAAACAAGCACCATCCCACCCCTTCTCCCTGCCAGAGGGCAGCCTGGCTGTGCTCCTCGCTCCTGCTGCCTCAGGTCACTTCCCATTTCACTAAAGGAATGGCCTCCACTTCCAAGGATGCTTGGAAATACAAATGCAAAGCCACATTCCCCATGTTCCCACTAACTCACAAACGCAGCCAATGAGTCTCAGAAAGGATCTTCACCCGGCATCTGCAGCCACTCCTCGGGTGAGGGCAGGCTCCCAGGCTTGCTGTGCAGGCTGCACATGGACAGGACTCCAACAGGGACCAAGCAGCTTCTTATTAGAAGGGAATAGAATCCTTCAGGCAATTCATGCTGGGGCTGGGAACAGGAACTGGGCAGCTCAGCACCCAAAGAGCTTGGAGGGTCGGACTGCTGATATTTAAGCACATTACTCAAGGCGGCTTCCCCTGGGGGTGCACAAATCAACGCCGACAAGCACACTGCCATACGGGGAGCACAGATGGGGGATCTGGGAACCAGGCGAGCTGATGGAGCGTCTCAAGCGCCAGCATTGATGTGAGCTCATGAGGAAGCAGCAGGATCGCAGGCTGGCGGGACAGGCTGGTCAGCTCTCTGTGCCCCTA
The DNA here is from genome assembly GCF_000690835.1 of Fulmarus glacialis. NCBI lineage: Eukaryota > Metazoa > Chordata > Aves > Procellariiformes > Procellariidae > Fulmarus > Fulmarus glacialis. The sequence goes on along the minus strand of NW_009192300.1, from coordinate 68,342 downwards.
ACCAGGGCTCCAAAACACCCCACGCTGTGATGCTGTAGGACCAACTCCTCCACCCACTGAGGGTCTGGCTACATGACCATACCAACCTACCACAGAGCCACCGTGACTCAACACAAGCAAGCAGCGATGAGTTACTCAAAAGCTTAGGGCAACACTAGCAGCTGTGGAAGCATTACCCCTTCCAAAAGCCAGCCATGGCCAGGTGCTTCATTTCACATCCCTGGCATCATTATGAACCCACATGCGCTCAACTCACCCCTGATGAAGACACAACTTCTGGGTCAATCCCAACCCACCTGGCCCTTGCCATGGCCTCAACATCCTCTGTGCAGCCCTGTCAAATGACAAAGGCTCAAGCATCTCACTATGGAGGCAGTGCTGCTGTACGGGGGCTGCAGAAACAATATGGTGCCAGGCCCACCATCTCCACCCCAACCTAGGGGACCTCATGGCCCAGAGCCTGAGGTGAAAGAACACACAGACACCAACACTCAGTTAAGTTGTAGGAATTTATTTTAAATAACCTACAGTTGATTAAAAGGGAATTCATGATAAAAATAGAAGATACTTGTTGAGGAAAGGCTGCAGGAAATGGTCTTCGCACACACACTACGCTAACAATGCCTCTAAAACTAATGATTATAGCAAAAAAAGGTTTCACATTAAAATTCTGCTTTTTAATTTTTTAAAATTTTTTTACACAATTACAAAAGAAAAAATAAAAGCCCTAAAATCTTGATTATTTTCCTTTTTGGACCGATGCTCATTTCCCTCGAAATTTATTGACCTGTGAAACTTCTTTTTACACAATAAAATCTTTCAAGTAAAAGAGGGGAGTGGGGCTTAGAAAAAAAGGGGGGGGGGAAGGTAAAACAGTCTGACAAACCTAAAATGTAGATATTCTTGAAGTGTACAGAGCATGTTCAGAACAAAGGGTGATGGGAATGTCATTTGTTGCCAATTTCACTTGTCCTCAAATTCCACACGCATCTCCCCCTCACACGGCCCCCTCCCCCCACCCGCTCCCAAAATCTACACGATCTTTAAGATCAAGAAGAAAAAAAAGCTGTTTAAATATTTTAAAATAATTAAAAGAAATAAAAATTCACATTTAAAAAAGGAACACTCAAGTCAGGAGGCCGATTTCCCATCACGCTTTGCTCTGAACAAATGTGGTGGATATTTGTAATTCATGTTCCAATGCCACGACTGTTTCAAGTGACAAATTAAAAAAGATTTGGGTATTTCCATGACTATAGTGACAGCTATAACAGGTGCGTTGGGTTTCTTAAATTTTGTTTATTTGTTAAATTCTGAAATGGGGCAGGAGGGGGAGGGGAAGGGCAGGGGTTAAGGAGTCCATTTTCTATTAAAATATAGAAGTTATTGCAAAACCCTAACTGTAAAAACGCACCAATATAATTGGATTTTGTATACAGTAGCTAAAGATTCCCACGCTCTCAGTGTGATGGTGAATTTGCCTGGCGGAAGGTTGACAAATCCCCCATCCACTTGCCCTGCCTCAAGAGAAAAACCACACAAACCAGACAGCTAGAATTTGGATCTCTGAAACATTTTTAAATAAGTTGTCCATAGGACAACTGGCTCAGCTCCTTTAGGATATTTCCAGGTTATGCTTTCTGCAGGATGTTGGCTGTTTTATCTGATGCTCACTTGCCCCTTTCCTCCCCCTTCCCCAGCATCCAAGGACAAGTAAGGCTCACAGTTTATCAATCTCCCTAAAAACCAGGCTACTCCCCCTTTTTTTCCCATAAAATTCAGCTCATTAAAAACAGGTTAAAACTCATAGTCTTCCTCTGCCATGTCGATAGCCCAGGCAAATTTCTCTCGTTGGGTTTTGTTATAAATCTTCTCTATAGGAATTCCCCACTTCTTACACCTGCAGAAGAAGAGACGCTGTTAGAGTCAACACAGCACCGGCACTCAGCCCCTCGCTGTGCAGCAGAACTGCCCCGCTCTGCCCCAGCACCTTCCTAGCTCTGCTCCTTTGCAAGACACACCACCCAGCTGAGCGCAACCAGCCTCCTTGTGTTAGACCCTGCACGTTCTCCGACCCATCACCAGTGCTGGGTTTGGCTGGCATGTTACGCTCGTCTCAAGAGACTCTTTTATAACTTCCTGAAACCATTTGAAGATATAAGGGAGGGCCACAGAGACAGAGGTCTCTGGCAGTACAGGAGCACTGCTCTCAGCCACAGCCCTTGTCTGCAAACTGCATGACAAGACACAGATGAAGGGGTGGTTCCTTCCAGCAGACCCCAGGCAGATGCTTACCAAGCAACAGAGATCCTGGGATCCAGATAGTTGAGTTTGGAGGTGCCCAAAGCGATCTGCTTGTTCTCCTCCCTATCTGTAGCCTGAACCTCCAGCTTCATCAGTTGCTCCTCAATCCTCTGCACTGCTTTCTTCTTGCTCTCCACTGTCCTGGGGTGGGAAAGGATGAAAGCATTTAATGCCTAATGCCCTGCTGGGCTTGAGATGGCAGCACTGTGGGAACCCAAAGGAACTCTTGTTCAAGGTAAGCAATGCCACCAGCCACAAAGGGCAGCTGTGTCAGCACAGATGGTGACACAAAACACTCAGCACATGCAATTAAGAACTGACATTTTCAAAGAGGCAGAGCAGAAATCTTAAGCAGCAGTTTTGCTTTAAAGGGATGGAAGCAACAGCCTGAATTGTACTGATGCTACACCCAATTTAAAACCAGCCCATCCATCCCTCTGTAATAGTCATGCTGTGATTCTGCTTTCAGAGCTCCCTTAACTCAGCACCCCTGTGGCTATTCTGCAGAGCCCGCATAGAGTCAGAGTACATCGTCTGCACTGTGGGCTTCCAACAGAGCAGAACCCAGAAAAGTGCATGTGCAATTGTGTAACTCCTAGCTCCCCATTAAGATGGCAATGCTGCACTGGATCCATCGCTCTGCTTGGTCCCGGGCAGCAGGGTGGTTGAGCACTGGTTGACACTCAGCTCAGACAGAGAAGAGACTAATGCTAGTGACCACATCAGGAACTGCAGTGTCAGACCACCCTATAGTCCTTAGCTCGAAGGCCATTTCTTCATGCACAGAATAAAAAGGGGGCAAAAAAGCCTGAGGAAGTCTTCCCAGATCACAGGCTGGGGAAATAGAACACAGGGTGAAGGACCCATCTGGAGCCGAGAGTACTAGGAGCACTGCACAGCCTGGTAACACCAGCCTTACTTTTTAGACTTCTCATCCCTCCGGACCTTGGCATCAGCTTTGGCGCTTTTCAGTTCTCTCCTGGCATCAGCTAACTGCTCCTTCTTGGCATCGATCTAGGAGAGGCAAAACCAGATGGCAGCACTGTGAACAAACTGCTGACAACTGTGGCAGTCACCCCTGGGCAACATGACCCAAGGAGCGAGCTTGTGACCACATTCAGAATCTACCAGCACTCAGGCCCACTTCTGCAGAACAATTAGGTCACTGGCCTTTCAGTTTGCTGCAAAGCCTAGTGTGGTGAAATATTTCCCTCAGAAAATAGGGTGCCACTCATTTCCAAAGACAAGGTGACGCTGGGAGCTTTCTCACACAGCTACAACTGAGCAAGCAAAGGAATTGGCTTGGCCTGGGACTGGCCAACAGCCCTTCCAGGCAGCTTGTCCACCTCCACTGTATCCCACCAGCATCAACTCTATGATGGTAACATAACTCTATGATGGTAACAGGGATGATCCCTGTTCCATCAGCAGGAATCAGTTCTTGCCCCCAAATCCTACAGGCTGAAAGCTGTTAAGGCTTCAGGCAGTTCTTCTCCAGTAAGTTTAGGATTCAGGGAGATTTAGCATTTTGCAGCCCCTGTTCAACCATTCCCCTTAAACATCCCCCAAGCTCTAAGATCTAGGGTGAAGGCAGCCATGTTAGGTGTTACAGAAGCAGGGGACACTGCAGTGCCAAACCAGAAGTCCTTATTGTGAAGGTTATTCTAAAGCCAGACCAGGAACAGACCTAACCCCTTTGGACCTCATGGCCTTCACCAGAAACAATCTGCAAAGGAAGAGGTCAAGTCAGAGGGGCATAATGTACCATGTACACAGCCTGCACTGACAGTGGCCTGGGATTCACGCAACAGGAGTGGATGCCCACTCTGGGTTCTTTAGGGGACACAAATCAGAGCTAGAGACTGCTGCTCTGAAGTTTCAACGGCAGCAGAACACATAGCTATGGGATGAAGGGCAGATAAAAAGGGTCTGGTCTTGGTCTTCACAAGTAAAAGACAACTGAGACTGAAAGGTGTCCCTTTCAGCTCACTACTCCCCTCCAAGCAGGCCCATCTCTGAGGCAGCACTAACCAACTCCTGACAGGGAAAAGCAGGCTCTGCTTCCATTTCACCCCACGTAAAAGGAAACGTGACTCCCGAGATGCAGCACTTGGAGTCCTGCCCTGACCCAAAAGCTCGGCATGGGTGGGGGTACCTTGCTCTGCAGGTTCATCATGGACTTCTCAAAGGTTTTTGGCGGAGCCCTCTGGTGGTTACACAAAATGGCAACCGCTCTGTTGGCACGGTTATAGGAAAGGATCTTCGCTGGGATGTTGTCGTCCGCTGCAAAGTACAAGAAAGTGGTGAACAAGTGGGTTCTCCAGGGCTGTGCAGCCCCAGCCAGTGTCCCACCAACTCTGCAAGCTCACAGTCACTGCAGAAGTGACCTTTTCCTCTGACGGGCCAGTCTCAACACTGCCCTCCAATTACAGTTGTAAGAGCCTGACCACTTCCATCCTGGGCCCTAACTCTTTCTGGGACTATTCTTTCAATAGCAACAAAAACACCATTTGCCACTCAAGAGAGGGGAAGCACATCCATGCTCAGAGCAGAGGATAGCAAGACCATACCGATCAAGACACTATTGGGCTTTACAGATCCAACTTGCCCACTCTGTGAATGAGCAGCCAAGAAGCATGGGGCTGTTACAGATGCATTTGCCTTCCCTGCCACCTATAGCACTTTACAATTAACAGAAAGCAAATAAGAGATTTGGTAAAGGACAGGCATGACATGAACTAGCAAGGCACACCTCGGTGTGCTCACAAGTCAGCTCTGCCCTGCCCCAGTGCTGGGCTGCTCAACTACCCCAAAAGATTGTCTGGCAGCAGATCTTTTGTCAGACCTCAGCTGTCTGACATTTGCACTGGGAGAACTGTAATGAGGAAGTGGTGTACAGATACAAGACTTGCAGCTAAGCTAAGGAAGCCAGGACAAGATCTGTTCCCCTCACAGTTTCAAGGACAAGACTTACGATTAGTGAGCTCCTTGAGCTGCTGCTGTAGCGTGATGGAGGCATTGTAAGTACGGAATACCTTGGCTGTCAGTCCCTCCATAAGGTCTTGAAGGTGTTTATTTAAGATACTGGTCTAAGGAAGCAGAAAGGAGATGACAGTTAGCACTAGAATTGACCACAGGATTTGTGAAATCTCTGGACATGCAGCTGATGAAGACACGCAGCTCATGGCTGAAGCCTAGTGTACTCAGACCTGACCACAACAGAATGGCCACAACATTACCGAAACCACAGGAAAAGTGAAGAAAGAACCAACAAGTACTAGATTGGTGTCAAGTACCACAAGTGGCCAAAAAAGTTTTCTTCAGTGTGGAGGGTTTGGTTCCCAACAGGTAAAAATGTGCCTGTCTCACTCCAGGGAAGGTGCCTGAACCACCACAGTGCTTCCATAGAGCCAAATGTGCAGATGGGGATGGCATCTGAAAACCTGTCACCTCACACAATCATCTTCTCTGAACTCTGAAAAAACCTCCCCACGTCAGAGCCAGACAGGCTCACCAAGACCAAAGCCCATCGCTTCAGGAACCTGCAGGCACAGGGGACAATACAGACACCAGACTGAGACAGACTCTCACTGCTTTTAGGGCGTTCAGGCCAGCTCTGGAAGAAAATTGCCACTGGAACCATTTCTGAACATTGCCTGATGCAGAGTGAACCTGTTCATCTACCACCATCCCTCACCATTAACTATGTGCTTACATTGAGGCGGTCGAAGAGGTCATCCTCAGGCTGCTTGTTCTCCATGAACAGCTGAAGATTCTTAAACACCTGCAGGAAAAGCAAACCGGTAACTTCAGGCATACAGACCAGACAGCACAGGGTAGCAGTAATATATAAGGAAGCAACACTGCCAGGGAGCCACTTAAACTGTTTTCAGGCAACAGTGACGATGCTGGATGTTACTTCCCAGCAGGCAGAGACCCATCTCTCAATACAATGCTTGTGTTGAAGGTTCCTCCCCAGCAACAGGAATGCTGAGCATTCAATGCCCTTTATCCTCATCCTTTAGATCAAGATTGCAGAAGAGCTGATTCTGCTCTGGCTTAGCTACCTAACAGAGACAGAGACCCCAAAGCTACCACCTTTTCCTTACTCTCCCTCATTTCTCTGGCCGAAGAGACCCCTGAGCCATTTCCCATGGAGTGCAGCTACCAAAACCCAACCCTTCTCATTGCTGCATTAAACATTTCATACAGTTCCATCCCAAACAAGTCTCACTGCGACAAGGAGAATAATCAAAGCATCTTTGATTATACAGAGACCACAAATCCCAGCTCCAAATCCCCAGTTCCCAGCTTCTCAACAACACACATTCTTCTTCTATAGACACCTAATATAGAAAGATTTCTAGTTTCACAATAATCAATTCCCTGTTGTAAGCGCTGAAGAAGGAACACCAAGAGATACCAACACCAACAAATTTAAACAGGAAAAATGTTTTCCTCTTTAAACAAGGAAGTAAGAATTCCAGTACATACTCATTTCTATAGCAGCCATAGTTTGGTTTTTCCAGTTGTTTTGCTCCCCAAGAGGCCAACATTTACTGCCGATTGTCATTACAATTACCACAGTATTATACATGCGGTATCTAACATACTGTGCTGACTGAAGAGCTGTGGGCTAGTTGCAAAGCTGTTACACCCACAAAAATAAAAGTATTTTTGGATAGTGCCCTCGAGGTTCACACTGCTGGATGGGGATTTATTCTGGAATGAGGTCAAGATCACAGCAGATTTGAAACTGGTGGATGACAAAGCAATAAAGGAATTAACATTGCCTAGGAAAGAAGTCTTGGTTGCTAGATACCCAGGTTCATAGGCCAGAAGTATCAGTGCACCTACTCTGTATGCTCTGGAGCACCCAAGATCAAGACCTACCTCAGTGAGGGCTCAGCTCCAACATGAACAAAACCACTATGACAGAGGAGCTAGTATCATGAAGGCCCAAGTCGAACTGCTGCTCTAACAGTGCCATCCAGCACTGTATTTCAGAACCTTTTATGCTTTTACTTGTCATATGGGCCTAGAACTCTACCATCTACAAGGTGACAAAACCGACTCTGCAGACAAGAACGAGACCCAAGAAACTCATCTAACATAGCTGTTACAGTTATGTTATGCCAACTCCTGACACTGAGACCACAGGGGAGAGCAGTAAGATATTTAAATATCTCGTCTGCTAGGTTACGTCACACCACCAGCAGCCTTATCTTCCATGGAACTGCCAATAAAAAGAAGAACATTAACTGACTTATTTTCTGGCTAGGCATCCGACCAGTGACAAAGCACCCTGTTATTGCCGTCAAAACTGTGTTGACCACATTTTTCTGCAATTCAGTCTGTGTATGTGTTTGTGGAGATGCCTTACCCTCTTCTCAACAGGGACTTTGTTGTAGTATCGGATAGAATCTTTTCCGAGGAAGTCGAACTCAACCACGTATTCCTGGCCATCCAGTTCAGGATGCAGCTTGATATGTTCTACTCTCAGGGAGCAACAGCCCACAGTGTCAGCTGTCTCTCCTTCTTCTTTTTCATTACCAGCTCTCAGAGCAAGCTACATTTGTATCAAGACAAGAGAAGTAAGCATTTCAAACCATCCCAGTAATGTATAGATGCTGGAAAATTTCAGACACTGGCCTAGAATCAGCAGTGTCCATAGGAGAAGAGAAAGGGAGAAAATGCATTTGAGTGGATGAAATTGACACTTACAAAATTCTAAAAAAACCAACCTTAATTTCTCTTGAAATAACCCTACACTAAAGCCACAAATCTACCAGTCTACCAGAATACCTCATTTTTTTTAAGAGAAGTTTAAAGCAAGATGTTTTACCAACTTTTGCTCATTAAGTAACTCAAACTGTAAGACAGTCCTCACTAATGGAAATTCATTTCAAAACATTTGGTATTTTTTAAAAATCAAACTGACTTCCATGTGAACTCAACCTGATACAAAATCATAAAGTTCAGTTGTCGATCTTCTATGATCCTATCTCTTTACTGCACGCTAAATAAATACACTTTAAATAGCATATAGGACACTTCGGCTTATATAAATAATCTAAAGGCTACATTTGGCTGCAAAAAATTTGTTTTAACAGTACTGGCTAAACCAATTTCTAATTTTTGAAGAAAAACCTTCAGTGTCCATATGAAACCACAATTACTCAAATCAAAGTTCCCTGGTTTACACCAAACCATTTTGAACAAAACCTGTCAATTTAGTTGGTCAAGGCACCATACACTACTAGGGCAACAGTTCTCTGGGAACTGGTTTTAAGTAGCTTTAGGTGCATCAAAACAACTGCAGTTTTCTTTACACTGTGGGGAAAAAATTAGCATAATTATGAAACCTCCTAACTGTGACCTCAAACTAAAGAGGTGTCAAACCAGCAGAAATTCCTAGCAGGAAAACTAAAAAAGCTGGAGACAAAAGGCCCGCACGAACTTCCCAGTAATCCAACTGGGTGATTCTGGAACTAGGCTGTGAATTTTGCCTGAGCTAAAACAATGCTGCCTGAAATAGCCATGTTCAGTACAATAGTCTATTGCTCTGGATTCCAGGTAATGGGAAGGAAAAGGAGACCAGAGCTTGCCCACCAGGAAGTCTCAGGATACCTTAGTAACTAGGCTCAATTCTGCCTTAGGAACAGACACACAGCATTCCTGAGTATTCCCAGCAGGACAGGAAAGGTAAGAGGAGTGTGCTGGGGAATGAGCCTTACTTTATCAATGAAGTACAGTGCCACAGCCCTCTGCCGTACTTTCATCTCTTTGGATTTCCAGTCTTCTCGATATTGATTTCGAATTTTATCTACACACTTCTTCAACCTCCGAGCTGTCTCATACTTCTGCCAGTCCTTCTCACCCTGCAGAGAAAGTTGGAATAGAGTCAACATCAGAAAGGAGGCAAAGGACAGTTCCAATTTGCATCTCAAGGCTTTGCAAGTCTGTGTGTGGCAAATGGTCTCACTGTACAAAAGCACTGAGATTTTGCTGCTGAACAGCTCAGCTTCAAACTATGCTGCCACGCAGCTGTAGGTAATTCAGATTTCCATGATATTAAACACTTCCATGGAAGCAACTGTAAAGACACAAAAGATACTGTCTTCCATGCTTCTCAACATATAAATTGTTTCCTCTGCTTTATTCAAATGACACTTATGTTCTTTCAGCTGTGTAATTAAACACCCATAAAACGTAAAAGAAACATCAACAGTTCATCATCACTATTATATATTCAAGCCATGGCAAAAAGAGGGCATGAATTCACAAGGAACAGAGATTTTTCCCCTGTACTTGTAGGACAAACTCCTTGTTTCCAATCCAGGAAAAAAACTCTTAAAAAAAAAAGGACTTAATGAGAAGAACTTAAATCCTACCCCCGAAACTGAAGGCTACTTATCTTTCAATAGGTTTATCATTGCTTTTATGGAATCGATCCATCGACTGGTTATTTGCTCCCACAGCAGGGTTTGTTTTCCTTCAGTCATAAGCTCCTTACCAGCCTTCTCAGCCAGTAGCCTGGCCACGTTTTTAATTTTACAATTGACTAATTAGCAACCCATGGTTAGAACTTCACTACATGACCAGGCAGGGGAAGTTAGGGCCAAAAGTAGATAAAATATCCACCAGAGCAAGTCTGTTCTTGGATAAATTGGTTCCTTTTAGGTTTACACAGAGTAAAGGATTCCTACCAGGAATCACACAGTGATGTTTTTCAATAGACATTTTCCAGATTTCATCTGCTCTCCCGTGCAGCAATTGTATTCTGGGGAATACAGAACGGGAACAGAAGAACAGAAACTTTCCTATGTTTTTCAATCAGTGTAGGATAAAATAGCAAGACAGCTTTACTTCCTATCTCTCTCCTAGCCAACAGCTACGTTTGCTTCTTGGAGACGTGACCAGTAAGATTATTTTTTTTTTTAACCAGATCTTTACCTTAATTCTTGAGCTAGGGTTCAACATGATGTATTTGATAGAGCCTTGGATGTTCTCAGTCCATGAGACTAGCCAGGTAACCTTGTTATCATGCCGGACCTCCTTCCATTTGTGTCCTGGTGGAGGGGGAGGGATCTTGGAATCCCTGCAGAGAATTACCAAACAGCAAATAAAAACTATTTAAATTCCACAGCATCAAAACAGAAAAAGTAATGAATACCATCACACAAAGAAAGCACAGGGAAAGAAACTGAGGCAACATAACTGCGTATTACCACAAGCAGGAAATCAAGTGAATCAAAGTGAACAGTCAAAGATCAGAAATGTAACTGCTATCAATATGCATCTACTGAAGAATTATACTACATGTGGGAACACACCCATTGCTAGGACCAGCTTTGATTTGTGGACGCTGCAATAGTGTGGACACTTATCAGGACAAGACTGAAGAGAAGCCCACCAAACCTTCACCTTTGACATCAAGAAAGACAAAGTAGGGCAACCTACCTAGAAGAAAATTAATTTCTGACAATACTAGCAGGACTGTTTAAGCAGATAGGCTGTAGGCACGAGGAAGAAAATATGTTGACAAAGTTCTACATGAAACCCATGATAGCCTTGTTCAGTCTTTGCTTGTACGACTCAATTTCTTACCCATGTAAGAATAAGATAAGCAGCATGTGTATTTCTACATGCTTGAATATCAACATATACAGGATTTTTAAAAAAAAAGCTATCCTATCTAGAAAGCAAAGCCAGGGTGTGAAGCATCCAGTGCTCACTTGCTGCAGTTAATGATGATGTCTTCTGGCATGATTCGTCTCTTCAACATGCCCATTTTGGGATGGTTCCCACGACCTCGGAAGAGACCTGGAGGTTCAATCTTAAAGTTGGCAATCCTCTCCTTGTGGTTGTCCATCACGCAGTAACCATATTCCTTCAATAGCCGCTCATTCTCCTCTTTGATTTTCTGGAAAAAAACAAAAGCAAAGGTGATATGGTATACCCAACACCACACACATCTCTCAAATGCCAAGACTTAAAAAATTTTTACATTTGCACCACACTAATGCTCAAGACCCAACTCAAAACCATATCCTCATCATGCCAAGTGCTGTATCAACACACAGAGCAGCAGACTGTCCAGAAAAGCATTCATAAAATGCAAGCAGCGCAAAAAAACTGGAAAAAGGAAAAGAATGTGCAAAAACTTTCTTATGGAAAGAGATCAGGGCTGGTGAAGACAGCTACAATTTTGCCACAATAGAGGCATTTACCTCTATCTACATACCACAGCTACAAGGGCAAGCCCCAGCACAGTACTGCTGCTTTATAGTCCATATTCAGCATTTGACATTCACAGGACTTTACATCTTGTTGTTTATGTATAAAAAGTCGGACTTCTGTGTTTGAACTCAGCATCAGAAAGCAGGCAGAGGAATGTCTCTAGTCTGCTGCATGTCAAGCCTGTGTCAGCAAATGGTCTCATAAGCAGAACAGCCTCCTAACTAAAAATGTGCTGAGATTTCACTGCATACTTCTGTGCTTGAACTCTAATTATATGGAAGGAAAAATAAAAACACTGCAGCCCAAAATAAAACATCTGACCCATAGACAGCACTGGTGTGCCAGCTAAGAAACTAGCAGAAAAAGCCACTTCTGCTCCATTGTAATAGCTACCACATATGGAAAGTAAGAAGGGCTCACCCACATGTTTATCAAATGGAAACAGCAATAAGACATGGGCTCTCTATTTTGGTGGGGCCCCTCTGACCCCAAAGGCCATAGTTCCAAGCTACCAGGCCCTCACTCAAAGGACAATTACCGTAGCATTGCAAAAGATCAACTGAGAACTTGGGGCAAGTTTCCAACTTCCATTGCAGTAAGTCTCAGTCATCTAAAAACTATTTAATTCTCTCCCCACAAGCCACTGTAGCCACGCTACTGGAAAATAAAGTTCATTTTTTATTCAGAAAGCTACATTACCTGATATTTAAGATTTGTTCTCTCATTTTATTCACTAATGTCATTGCTGCATCCCTTCCACCATCCCCAATACTGCCCTCCAAACCCAAGGAGCTTCTAAAATGAAAAGCTATCCTTAACTGAGTATCTACTGCTCATTATTGGCCAGGGACCAGGGCTCCCATGGAGGTAGCAACTCTGATTCCCTTTATTTACTTAAGCAGGATCAGGAGCCCTATGAATATCATTTTAAGTCAGGATGAAGATTCAGCTGTAAACACAGTGCTTTGCTCTACCTGACCTGCACAGTAAAGATTCCTACAGTTAACATGAAAGTAGTAATTTGAAAGCTAGTAAACACTGACTTATAAATGACAAGGCAGGCAGAGGAATGATTACACAAAGATGTTTACAAGCCAGCTAAGAATCAAGGAGTCTCCTAGAATTCCCCCTGGTACCTGTTTTTCCTCCTTGGACATCTGTTTCCTAGCTTCTGACTGAGCTTTGAAATACTGGCTCATGTGGGTGAAGTCACACTTGCTGAGGTTGGTGATAGTGCTCTTCTCTTCAGAGGTCATTTCCTTGCAGAAAGAAAGTAGCGCCTTCAGTTTTCATACATAGTAAGTTTTCATGCACAGTAGAGCTTACCCTACCCCAGGAAGTTTAAACAGGAACAATAGACAGGCTCTCACAATAAAGCCCCAAGAATCCCCAAATTCTTGCACATGCCCACTCCAGCTAAGGTCAACAAGAAAAGGACAAGCAGAGCATACGGAGTGCTGGCCTTCCAGTGGTCTGACTTCTGCAAGCGCTGGCAATGCTCTTGAGGGATAGGAAGAAAAATCCAGTAACCCATTTTGGAAAACTGCATCAACTGATCTAAAGGTTTGATCTTACAGCTGATGAGTTGACCGAGGCAAAGTTCTGAGTTTTAGGTCTTTGGAAGGGGTTTCCTTCTAATATAAAGATGGCTCTTTAACAAGGCATGTAACAGTCAGATCAGCTATACCCCATCATGCTATAACAGGCAAATTTGTTTGGTAGAAGTCTGACTTTGTTGGTTTAAAAAGGTATTTATGATAGCGTCCTTCCTGGTGAAACTACACGATAAACTGGAAATTTCACAGCTACAATCTGAGGCAGCTTTTAGATGCCTCAAGCTGACTTTCCTGTGCATGGAACAGTAGCCCCTTTTCACTGCCCAGTGCTGAGGAGACACTGGCCATGCCTGCAGTCATTGCAGCCCAGGACTACATGCATACCTTTCTCCAGTCTTTGAAAAAGTTTTTCCTGAAGATCTCCTTTGTAGTGTATTCATGATCAAGCATTTTTGCAAAGAATGTGGCAACTTCTTCTGCTTTGGTGCTCAGCTTCATGACTTTACCTACAAAGAAAGGTTTTCTTTTTAAACAAAATGGTAAACAGGAATTGAAGCCAGAAGGACACCATATAATTACCTTAAAGGACACTGAATTTATATCATAAGAAAGTTTTTCTTAAAAATGTTACATAGTACAGCAAATTGGATGGACAAAGGAAACAGAGGAGCACAATTGCTTGACTTTCTTCATAAACATTTTGAAAAAAGTTTCCTCTGGAATCTAAACATTAAAAAAAGCAACAGCAATCTGATGAGACAGGTCTGAGAGACACAGGGCAGGAAGGGGAAAAGGCCTCCTGCAGGAAACCCAATGCTGAGACACCCCAGTGATGTGTACACTCCTGGAGAGGTACTGCTGTTTGAAGTGAAAGAGGCAAGGGATTTTATTAAATTTCATATTCCGGCACTCAGACATATGGGAAATACTGTCTCTGTATTCCTCTTCTACCCACAGAGGGACTCCACTTTGGAACACCCCTTCTAGCCTTTAGCTATTTCTAGCCAGCAAGAGCCCTTCCTATGTATACACCACAAATAGGCTGGAAAGCAATGCCAAATATTTAACCCCCCTTCACTGCAGGGAAACGTGTCGGGATTCTGCTAATCGTTCCCTTTGCTGTGGGAAGGTACTCTTGTGTCTCCAAATCAGACTCAAAAGCTAGTAATTTTTAAGAAAGACTGAGCTTTCAGTGAATGGAGAGGTCACATTTCAGCTTATCTGCAAGACTGCAGTACAAACTGAAATTGCTACAAGGGAAGACTTTAAAACACAAGGGAAAAGAGTCTGCTGCAACACTGAAGCTGTGAATTTGACATCTAACATTCCTATCGAGCATCTTTTTGATCCAGATTGCATTCCTGACAACACGTGAGGTGCCAGTGATCTCTGTGAAGGATTTTGCATGCAGCTCACGTCTCCAGCTAGTTGCAAGAAATATTTAAAGTTCCAATGGGCTGGCAGACAGTCAACACCTGTGGATTTTTCAACAACCATTTTACTGCACAAAAGTCAGTACAAGAAATACTACTGTTGATTCTATGCTCTTGGAAAAAAATACCACACTTTTGATTTACTACATGTTTTTAAAAGTTGCATCATCTCCAAAATTAAAGCATGGGAGTCAGCTATAAAGTTTTAAGATCTATAAACCCTTGACTTAGCAAAAGGTCCTCCCAATGATCTGAGAATATTCCACAATTAAATTAAACCAACAGCAACTCTGCCAATTTTTTAAGCTGCAACCTAAAATACAGCATTTGTTTGCTTGTAACAGGAAATGGGGGAAGGGAGAGACAGCAAGGGAAACTGTTTCTCCAGGCTGCAAGTCTAGCTTGAACAAGGCTATCAAGTTAGTAACATGTTATGGGGCTAAAATGACTGATATTTTTCCCCAATTGCTGAAGGCTCAGTCACCTTTATCTGATCACTTTAGAATATATTTCATTGGACTCAATTTCCTCTTTTTTACAAAGGTTTGAAAAGGCTTTCAGTGACAGGGCTGGAAAAGAAAAAAAAGATTTATTCCAGAGCCGTGAACATTAGTTACCTGACTTAAAAACTGTGAAACAGAGAGCAACCAGGGGACATAACGAGCAGAAGAGCCTGAAACACAACTGACACCATCTACTCTCCTACCTTGCCCCACCTACAGAAAAACACGCAAGTTCAAGCCACCTTTAGGGTACAAGCAGTAGCTTAACCCCCAGTTCACTCAAATTATAGTCAAGCTCTAAAAGATGGTTTTGGCGTTTCAAGCTCCGTCACTGAGTCTGGTATTGTAAGCACTAACAGTAGGTCCAGCAGCCATTATATTAGACGAAAACAGGCAGTCTCACCGCAATGGAATCACTAGGCAAGGGACAGATTCCTCCAGCGAGAGCCTGCAGCCTGGCAGCTGGCTGGCCAGCCATAACATGATTATTGGACTTTACAAATCATCCTAGGATAATCTTGAAATTAGACAATGCCTTGTGAGTACAGACAGTGGCTCTCAGCAGCTGCTGTGTAAACCAGACATTTGATTTTTTGCCTAGTTTCTCAAGGAAGACTTACGTGATTGCTTTATTTGCCAGACCTCCCTGCCCACCTCATAACTGTTGAGCCTATTGATGAATTTCTGCCATGACAGAAGCAGAGGTTGCAAAAATCCCTGCACTTCCTAGAGGTTTCGTGAAATAGATGGCTAGATCGAAGACAAGCTTATTGCTGCCTGCACCAAAGGGATAGCTACAGTGCAATTTGCCTCTCCCCTTCTCTAGACAGCAGGAGAGACATCATACATTCTTCAACAGAGGAAACAAATTTCCAACTTTGTATAAAGTTCTTATCAAACCCAAAGAAAGAAGTCTGTAGACATCCCTGATCACTGTGCTACTTGGAGACAGCCTTTAATAGGATGCAGTATGTTTATTTCACTACATTGTTGCTGAAAATGAATGCCACCTATTTCTCAGTATTTAAAAACAGTGTCACATCACATGAAAACAGCACGTTGCTCCTGGAAGAGTTCCATGCGCAGATGTCCCCTTCACCAAAAATTACGTTTTCATTATTCAAATGCCTGCTACTTAATTCAATCCTGGCTTAATTTGACCCTTCATTTAACATGATCACAGGACTAAAAGGAAACACACGGGTCATCAAGTCTGGTCTCCAGCAGGCATCACATCATATAATCCCTTCCACATGAGCCTCTACCAACCAGTCAGCCCAGCATACTAGAATCCCACACCAATTAGTTCTACCACACACAATGGTTAGTGAGTGGGACCACGACTTACACCATAGGTGTGTCCTTGAGGCCAGGGTCATCCCATGCATTCCTACAAGATCCTAATAATCTGTATCAAAGTACAATTGTCTTTTATTCCATTCATGCCACCAAATGATCATGAATTTCATCACAGATGATGGAGGTTGCAATTCATAAGGTAACAGAGCAAGCCTAAAGGTGACCAGTGATAAAGTAGTTACAATTATGTACTCTACTGGTTATACACGGCTATTCTCAGGCCTAAGACACTCTCACACTGTTAAGTAACCTGAGAGATTTACCACCACAACAGAGTGAACAAGTTCATCTCCGTGCCAATTAGGTTAGCAGAATTCAGCAGCCTGTTCCTTTACTTCTACAGATCATTCCTTCGCTCAGCCATTGAGGAACTTCTTCTAAGCTAACCACTAAAACAAAACCACCTTCTCATCTCTTCAGTCCCCGGAAGAACGCCACAATACCCTGAGAATGTTTATTTCTCTTCCCAGGCAAGTGGAAACACAGATTAACTCACCATCATAATAAAACTTGACATTTTCAGGCAGAGGTTCATATGGTGGAGCAAATACAGGACCTTTGTGCTCTAGGAACTTCCATTTAATGCCTTCAGGGTAGCGCTCTTCTTCCCACCTTCAAGAGAGAGATATGAACCAATACAATTTTAAGCTCCTAATCTTCATTTTATTACTATGTGGGTATAAGAGTATGCTAAAGAAAATCTGCAAGCAATCATTGCTTTGCCAGGCATAGACCAAGTACAAATATTCAATGCACTGTCAGCATTTATTTCCTTTTTTTTTCCCTTTTTCTTTTTTTTTCCTTTTTCTTTTTTTCCCCAGAAAAGCACAGCCATGTCCATGAACAGAACACCTTGGCTCACAGGTTATCTGATGACACCATAGTCCTCACATCCCACTTGCTGCTCTTTTCACAAAATCACACAGCTGAAAGAGCTTAGAACTTAAGAAAATGAAGAATTCAGTCTTGTAAAGCAGCTAGGATCATGCCAAATTAGAGTCAGCTGTGATCTAACAGCAGCTCCAGGATGCCTGCTCAGCAAAGCCAAACAATTGTAGTATATTATGCAGCTGCTTTCAGATGTGGACAAGTATGCCATTAAGGGCAGAGATAAAGAAACAGATGTTCATTTATGACCTAAATGAGAACAAACCTGCTTGGACAAGAAAGACTGAAACCTGCTCTGTCATTTTAAATCCATTCCAATTCCTTGGGCAAAAAAAGCATACTTGAAGAAAAACAGGGTAGCACAGGAAAATTGCAAACTTGCCTTAAAGCACCTCTATAAAAATGTTTTGCAAATGATGCATTAGGTATCACAACACAGCAAGGCAGGCGCCACCAATCCCACATTCCAACTGAACAAACTCACCGGGTCAGCAATTCATCTACAGAGAAAAGGGGTCCTGCCAGGCCAGTAACCTCCCCCCCAGTTCCCAGTACCCTGTACCCAAGCCACTGATTACACACTCCTCCCCTTCCTGCAACACCTCTTTCATGATTACCAGAACATTACTGCTACATGCTGCTGGCATAGGATTCCCTGCTGAGAAGGCCTATTTTACCTTAGTGATTAATCAACTGGAAGACCATTAACCTGTCACAGCACTCGGTCTTTGAATTGCCCAGACAACTTTGTTGAGCAGCCATGACAATAAAAAAAATGTTTAAGCTTCCCTCTAGTGTCAACCCTATGGAGTAGTCCCATTCTGGGTGCAAAAGCAGCTGAGAAAAGACATGCAGGTACTGCACGCATCTCAGGAATTGTAATGCACAAATACAGATCACTTCATCCCTAGTGAGGTAACAGGGTCACTGTACAGAAGACAAGCACTGTATAGAGAAAAGAGCTTCTGCTAGAAGACACTCAAATGCTTCACTGGTGCCTGTACATCAGTAATTTAGAAACAATAACAATTGTATTGGACACAGTGCTTTGCTATAGTTAGAAAGGCACCATCTTTGACCACAGCACTAGACCTGATTTTTTCTCAGGAGAAGCACAGTGACATCTTTAACAGCAAAGTGCACAATCCCTATCAGTACAAAACCTGCATGTCAGATTTCAGTCCTCGGCTGGGAAGAAGGCTTGAGTAAACTATGTTGATATAAGAAACTAACACTGACATTTGAAGTCTAGATCCCAAATATTTACATTCTTAATGATTGTTTTTTAAATTAATTAGAAGCTAGAAATCTAAATATTTTGTCAAACATAGGCCTAGATTCTTCCACCCAGAAGCTCCTTCCAACAAAACAAATCTAAACCATTCACCTCTCCTCCCAGCCAGGAAAAGGCTATCCTCTCTGACAATGAGTATTTTTATTTCGGTAAAAAAAAAAATGAAGGGATCATTCACAGTAGGTACTACTTTACAGGACAGGTTTGTCATTCTTGCTTTTCAGACATGGCTTTTTAAGATATATCACTCTGGTATTTACTTGTTGAGAAATTCTGTTCCTCTACCCATTCTTGTTCTTTTACAAATGACGCATGCAAACAGAGTACTAGAAAGGTAGTACTTTAAATAGATAGCTGAAGAACATAGCCTTTTGGGAGGGCTACAAGGAAAAGATGGGATCCATGGGGTGGTTTTGAAGCCCAAAGCTACCAGAAAGTTTGCCACAAAAAGATCACAAACCATTCCCAATCCCACCTCCACCTTCCTAAACCTCGTACATAAGCGTTAAGACAAAAGGTAAAAGTGAGCCTCCTGAGGTTAGCCAATTTTTCATCCTCATTTGGTTTTAAACAAAAAAAGCACTACAGCACTACACTGCCCAAGGTAGCTCCTGGTCCTAAAGCAACGTTCTACAAATGATTTTGTGGGAGTAAGGAGAATGCTGCCTATTAGGAAAGCTGCCTTACTGATTTCAGCAGAAACTGTGCTAATCAGTCATATAGGTTCCTTGATTAAATCTCATATCAAACCTGCCTAAGAATGCCAGGGTGGCTCAGGAATGTAGAGTTGGGGAGGGTTTTTCAAGTGGCATGAAAATAGAGAAGATTCTTAGGAAAAAAACAAAATATACCTCAGGGATATGTTATTTCAAGGAAATGAACTTGCTGTAACGCAAGGTGGGAGAAGTGCTCAAAGTATACTTCTGGATCACATATTCTTCACACGCTGACAGGGTGTGAAAATGACCTCTAGAGGAGCTCCACATGGTGATGAACGAGGCTGATGCCTTGGGAATGTCTAGTATCAAGTATTCACATAAGTGAGGATGAAAATGCTCAAGGCAGCAAGTGCTTGAGGAAGCAGCCAAAAAAAGATCTCAGACGTTCAGAAAATCGACTCAGATGGAACATAAAATGCCCTTAAGAGACACAAGTGCAGATGAAACCCTGTCCAGCAAAGACACACTATACAAAGCTGCAGATGGACGACAGAACATCAGCAGAAGGATGCAGTTACCTACTGCCAAGTTTTGCAAAATATGCTTTCAAAGGCAGTTTTCCTCAGCAGCAAGCACAAATCGCAGAGCTTAACACTGCTACCTGGGACTGTGCTGCCAGGGTAGGTCGGGGAGAACAGTACAGCTTTCCAGTAAAGGTTTGCTGTTGAAGGATACAGACTACAATAAAAGGGAGCTGTGATAACAGAATATTAAGTTAGGCAGAACCAGCAAGGGCAGCTGAGACAAAGCTAAAAGACAACAGATCATTAAGGCTTAAAGAGACCTTCCTATTGCTTCATGTCCCTGTAGTTTGTTAATGTCAAAGCACATTAAAAATATGCTGTCAAAGGGATCAAGAAAAAAGTGGATTGCTCAGAAAAAAAAAACCAGGGGCCTGAAAACCAAATTTCTAAGAGAGTATACAAGTATGAAAAAAATATGCAAGTGCTGATGTTTTGACAAAGCTGTGACAATCAAAGAGAAATATGCAAAGACTATAAACACTACAGAAGAATTTTTCTTTTTAAAGGTGAATCAGTTAGAGTGACAATAAAGGGGTAAAAGACTGAACCTGAAAGGATTGAAGAAGATTGCAAAAGCATTCCCCAACACTACAGATCTATTAAAAATAGCCAAATGATCTGAGAAAAGAAAATGCTCATGGAAACATCATTCCCAAAAGGTCATAAAAATACATTACAGGAGATTACAGGAGCGCAGAACACACACATGTTTTTGAAAACTACATATGCATTAAACTGAGGGAAATACTAAGACCCAAACTTCAAACACATAAGTAATAGCTCCTCAAATCTAGCAATAACAATAGCTTAAATCACTATGGATAGTTAAAAAAAAATCCAGCAGGTTTCTTACACAGAGCACTACTGAGGCAGCACAGGCCTGTCTTCCAAATGAACCACAAAGTTCAGATTTCTTAAAAAAAGGTTCTAAAAAAATTTAAGACTGAGTGAAAGTACAACTTCAGTTCCTCAGCGATGTTACTTTAAGATCCTGGGCAAGACAAAAGTGCTTTCCATTCAAAACTTATTTTCACAATTAATTTTCCAAACAGTCCAAGCTTAACTGGTCGCTTGACCAACTTTCATTTTTGTGCCAGAGGCAAGAGCAGTTTTGAGGGGTACACAGTTGACATCCAGCTAGAATAAAAAGGTGGACAGCCACTCATGTTGTACCCTCTATATAACACAGATAAGATCTACTAGAAT
>NW_009192300.1:42884-47293 GCF_000690835.1 Fulmarus glacialis | reverse complement strand
CCTGCTGACACCCCCAAGCCTACAAGTTTTCATATTGCTCTGAAGAGTGTCAGCAAGCAGCACGTTCTGGGCACAAGAATACTGGCATCTGATCATTATAGGTAGCCTCTACATTCTACAGATGGGGGGTGGGGAGGAAACAACCCCACAAAAAACTCATTTCTTGTTTTAAGTATACCAGAAAAGGTATTTCACTTCTACTTCAGAGGATGAACATAGTGAATGACATATTTATTTAGAGCTTACCAGAAAGTAAGCCAATTACTCAGAACAAATCCTCGTGAATCAACGAAAGAGAAAGCCAGATGTGCTTACTCAGTCAGCATGGGAGGTAACAGGGAAAATCAAGGTGCAGAGGGTAGCTTACATCATTGATATATAGTTACCATTTCCATTTTTGCTCCTCTTCTTTTTTCGGCTTCTTTCTCTTGTCTGCTTCAGGGACTTTCTTATCTTTGCTCTTAGCTTTCTTTGCTTTGCTGTCCTGCAAAATGAGTAAGAAACTGTTAGAACAAGCTACTGTATTTCCCCCCTCACCAAAAAGATGTTTTAAAACTAAAGGACTGTCTCTTGGGGTATATAAGTTTGACCACAAACAACCGAATTCCTGTAGCATCACTACATAAATGCACTCTTAGATCATCCTATTAAGTCAAAGTCTGCTGATGGTCCCATTTACGTTTTCAGTCAAATTCTTTTACTTTACACTTGGGACATGCTAAGTGCACACACAGCCAGTTATTCTGCCTCACCTGATAAGCAGCAAGTCTGGGCCATAGTAACATGATTGCGTAGTTATAGAAACACCCTCCTTGGCCTGCGCTAGTGTATCTAGTCTGGCAAATGCTACAGAGCACACTTACACCATTGAGGTGGCTTCTGGGAATGTACTGGTATATGCTCACTATAGAGACACTTTCATTGAAGGGAAGAATTAACCATGTTGCCAGGAGGTGCTTGCAACATGTGCCTCACAAGGGTATCTTTGCTAGCTGTGGAGCGTAGTTCATTAGTCTCAAATTATGGCTAACCTCTCTTTGCCAAGTCCCTCTCCAAAGAAATTTCCACCCTAGGCTCCATCTAAAAGCTTTAAGCGTCTTTCTACCAGCTAATCTCAGTTTCATCTCCTCTGCTTCTGAACTGTGCTACATCATCTGTGCAATTACCAGATGTTGTTAGTAAGACTCCTCTACCCTCTGCAAGCTACTTAACAGAAGGACTGTGAATTGCGAGGAACAGGCTGGAAGTTCACATCCTGGAGGCATCTTCTCTATCCGCTGTTTTAAGAGTAGGAGAAAAAGTTTTCCTGACTTTTTATACATTATGGATCAGATAAGTTAACCTGCACCATAGGTGGTGATCTACCACATGCAGCTTTGTCCCAGACTGGCCCCTGCCTCCTTACCCTTGAATCAGATTCCCCCTGCTCTACATAATTCAACACCAAATTGTCAGCCTTGCTTTTCTTGATTGTATAAATAACTCATCTTTCACATTACCTCTTCTTCCTCTGGTTTCCTTTTCTTTGCTTTCTTGATGTCTTCTGTTTTGATTTTCTTGGGTTTGTACTCAGCACTGTAAGAACAAAAACTAGCTGATGAAAATAATCAATTTTCCAGCACAAAAAGTAAAGAGAAGTCGTAAGTATGCAAAGTTTGTGCACACAAGTTCACAATGTTTCTGGCATGTTTAATTTCTAAAGAATATAATTTTAAGCCCCACTCTCTCAGAAGACTCAATAATCCCTACCCAGCAAAACAGTCTACAAAACCCTAAAACCCATAAGCTGTTACTGTGAATACCTCTCCGCAAATTTCAGATTGCTGAAGCAAAAATCTTCCTTGATGAAGAATCAATTCAAAAGCATTAGTAGCCACCCAAGATTACATGGGATGGGATAAATGGGCAAAAGCTTAGTGGCGTATCCTACCCCCAACTCCTTTTCCAGTCATTAGTCTGCGATCTGCCCACAAGGCTCACTTTTTGTGTCTCCCACTAGTTCAAACAATAACAAAATTGACTACTGGCAAATTCTTAATCTTTCCACTGCAGACATGAGATGGGAGGTCACAAAAACTTAACAGAAGGCAGCAAATGATTACACAAAAGAAAAGATGTCACACCCATCTCTCTTGGAAATTGAGAAATACCACATAGGAACAGAATGCCACTATGGTTAAACCCTTCCAACCCTTTAACTCCAGACTGCTAATAAGGTCATGCTATCTAAAGAGCTGGATGACACACAGATGGTGACAGATCACAGTGTGATGTAATGGGCTTTTATTTTACTGGGTAGGTTATTACATCAGGCAAACATCATGTGTATTTTTCTTTTGATTTAGAGACAAAAATCCTCAGCATAACCCATGACACATGTAGACTCTAGGCACATCATACCAAGCAGCACAGTCAAACCTCCCCCCCCGCCCCAAACAGGCTGGCAATGCATTTTCTTGCTCTTGCGCAGTCATTTCCTCACCCAACAGAAACCACTGCAGCCACTTAGCTAGCATTAATACCTCACTTGCTCAGATTTATGTTTTACAATCTTCATCTGTGTCTTTTCTCTACCTACCTTTCGGGTTTTTTCCTTTTTATTTACTAGCACTGCAACATTTCACAGCAGCAGGTAATGGTATTTTGCCTTGGACACCATAAATACTACCCTTGCCCTGCTCAGAGAACTTGTAACAGCATAAGGAGACTCAGACCTCCAGTCACCCATCTGAATGAGTTTGTGCTGACAACCTGAAATCCCACCTGCTCCTTCAATGTTATCTTTTTAAAACTAACAGCAAATATCCAAGTCAAGCACCCACACCACTTACTCATCATCTTCTCGAGGTCTCTTCAGGGGTTTGGAGTCCTCTTTAGGAAATGCATAAAACCCATCATCATCTGGTTCATCTTTAATACGTGGTGGACTACAAAAAGAAGCAAAGAAAGGTGGTTCTGACTTCAAAGAGGAAGTTTCTTGGAGACCAGCAACAACTCAGTTTTAAGAAATTATCATCTGCAAAATGGGTATGTCTTCCAGTCCTGGAATGTGTTGTCATCTTAAGACCCCAAAGACCTGAGGTGTGTCATTCTCTGAATATCCACAGACAGCGTAAGGAGAGTCTTTCAGCGTCTACGTATTTGCCATTTCTCAAGCAACATCAATATAAATTTCAACTGTTTAGATTTCATTGTGTTTCTCTGAGGTCTTGAGTAAAAACAATTGTAGCTTCCAGCACTTTAAAATATACTTAAACCAAAACTGAAATGCATGCATGCGTGCAGTCAAATAGCAGACATTATTTAGTTTCAACTCAATATCCTTATTGAGCCTGAGAAGAGAGAAAAAGATTATCAACTAAACAAAGATTTGAAAGTTATTCCCCTGAATCTTTTGCCAACTAAATATTGAGGCATGTGAAAACCAGAAAAGGAAACAAAGATTTGGCAAAGTTAAACTGATCAGTCTCTTTTCACTATCCAAACTGCGGGAAGCAAACAATCCTGTCCCTTTCAACAGACCACAAATATTAAATTAGGCTCAACGTTTTCAGTCATAATGTCCCAAGACACCAGTAATAAGAAAAAAAAAAGAGTATGAGTGCAAGAGAGACTATCGCTTTAAACAAACTCA
The DNA here is from genome assembly GCF_000690835.1 of Fulmarus glacialis. Classification (NCBI taxonomy): domain Eukaryota; kingdom Metazoa; phylum Chordata; class Aves; order Procellariiformes; family Procellariidae; genus Fulmarus; species Fulmarus glacialis. Next base: position 43,659 of record NW_009192300.1, on the reverse strand, counting down.
TTATTTCTAGATTTCACAGAAGCATTTCACTTATCTTCATAAAGAAAAAGATGTCTCAAAGAGTCCAAAATTACATTTTGAAGCACTTAGCGCTGCTCCACTCAGGTAGAAAAAGTAACAGTGCCATCTTGGGCTTTCCTATTCATATTCAATCAGCAATTTCTATACCAAATTGACTCAGTTTCCAAGTCAACATGAGGATTTTGCAATTGGATGCAGTGAGAGAAAAAAAGCAGCATTCTGCTTTGTAAATCACAGTCAGCAAGAGACATTCTAGAGTCTTATTTTAGCTGGTAATGCGTCCATGAAGCAGAACAAGGTAGTTTGCTCTTTCACAGCTGTGAAGCCACTGCAGTGCTAGCAGATGCAACTCGGTAAAGAGATACGTGCTGCTATAAGAAGCCATTTCTGTGGCATTGGCTACGATTAACTAAGACACAAGTCTGCAGCATGTAGACAGTTGCAAAACATCTGCAGAAAGAGGTACTTGTCCCATTTAATTTATTCTCCCTTCCAGGCAGAAATCTAGAACTACTGTTTATTAATCTGCTAGGAATTTTATCTAGTCTATTTTAACACTGAAATATTTTGCAACATTTTGTAATAGTGGGAAATAAAGTGTGATTATATTAAGAGAAAGGAGCTGTATGACCATGCTGAACCTTGACTTGCATTGTTCCCAAGACTGTAACATTGCTCATCCTACCAAGTCTTAAGGAAGAAAATCAAAACCATCTGAGTGAGGACATTTTTGTCTGGTGAATTTGTAAAAGAA
>NW_009192300.1:830-42853 GCF_000690835.1 Fulmarus glacialis | reverse complement strand
CAGGAAAAAAATAAACTAGTTACTTTACTCTTAGCCAGCTTTTGGCCCTGAAGAAGGCACAATTGTGATGGCTCCTTCAGGCTTTCCTCAAACACACAAAAAACTGCTCTTGAACCTAATGAGGACCCAGTTACCTTGATATGAGAACACCCAACATCCCTGGCGAGATTAGCACATGCATGCAATTCTGCTGAATAGTAGAGGCTAGAATTAACTGTCTCCTACACCATGAAACATCTAAATGTCATTGCTTTCTGTTTCCAGAGTATCCCCAAAAGGGCCTGGAGAGGGCGCCTCTTCCCTGTGCCAAGTATAACTACTTAGTTTGCATTTTTAAATAGGAGTAAGAAAATGAAACAGATGGAGGAACTCATGTCAAGAGGGCACATTCAAAATATGCAAAGAATAACTAACAAGCACGGACTAGACAGGTGTCTTCTCCCAACCCCTCTGCATCCACAGAACATGGTGAGACTGGAAGGATTTTGGTGGTGGTTTTTTTTTTTTTTTTGAAGTGGATTCATAAAACTGGACACATGATTGAAAGCTTTTCTTGACTAATAGATATGAACACATGCATCCACCATACCACAGACCTCTCATAAGTCAGTGGACTGGATTTACCACCTTAAAAATAACCAATGGCTGGATTTAAACAAGTCACAAAAGATCTTAGTCAGTTAACTATTAAGCAAAAGTATTCTTTATCAATTGCTCACTTCAGGTTCTTAATAAGACTACTTAGTGATGACTGATACAATGCCTAAGTTCAGGAGGCTCTATTATTAGCAGGAATTTAGTAGAGTAGGACATCTAGGCATTTTCTGAAGGTACTTCTAATTTTATAGAAGTACCCTCCTTACTCATCACTCTGCAAAGGCTTTAGGCTGTAGTCACCTACAGAAGAGACACTCAGAGGCAGTCTGGACTGTCTTTACAAGACCCTGTCTCCAGAAGACTGCCTGCAGAGTTTAAGTACCAATTTTACAACAGAGGTTCTTTTAACTCCAGCTACCACTGTTTCCATAGTTAAATCTGTCCTCGGCAGAATGCAACTATTTAATACTTGGACAAATCCAGCATGTGCAGGCAGATACCAGGTATTCAACAGCTCCCATCTCCAGTTACTAGGTAAGTAGATCAATTACCAATTCCTGTAATTCAGAAGAATATATAGTCTGAAGGCGCCAAAAGCATTCCAATTTTTTTCCCAAGACCAGGTGAGAGGAGTCAAACACTGAGCACCTAAGAGAAGTCAAACTGCTACTTTTTTCAGATCATGGACCTGATTTCTTACCTGGAAAAACCATTTTCCTTTTCCTTCTTTATTTTTATATCACCAGAAGATGATTTCATCTGAAAAACATAAAAAGTAGGAGCTGATTAGCACTGCCCAAAGCACCTTATGTTTTTTCAACATGCAACACCGGCAGGGTATTTCACTTGCAGAAGGAACGAAAGGGCACTGTGACTGCATCTTCACCCCCTGTAGCCCTTAGTGACCTAACATGACACACCAAACAGGCAACATTTTCTGTAAGTCTTAGTCAATTCAGTATCTTCTGGCCCTCCAATTTCTTCAAAAGATTGGAGTTAAGCATATAGTTTGTCCTTGCAGGGAATGAATGTGAACCAACAGATTTTTCTCTTATCTCTGAGTCTAAGCCTGGCAAAGTGAAAAGTGACAGGGGAAAAAATGTGGAGCCAGTGGACACAGCTCCACTGTAGAACTCTTTCCATTCACAATACCTGCAGATAAAGCCCTTACAAGTTCATATCTAGCACTCCACAAACCAAATCCCTGGGTTAGTGTTGGGATAATTCTCTCCAGGTTGATAAAAATTGGAAGTATAAGCTATATCTAATCCACTGAGTTTGTACCATTCAATAGTATAAACCAGAACCATCCTCTTGTCTCTCCTGCAGGAGACACCTACCTTCTCTTCCTTTCTCTTCTCCTTGTCTTTGTGTTTGTCTTTGTGTTTCTCTGAGCTGCCATCTTTGTGTTTGGTTTTCTCCTTGTCTTTGTGTTTCTTTTCCGAGGAATCTTTGTGCTCACTGTAAGACAAAAGAGTATGTTTGCAGAGGGGAACTCGAGGACATTTGACTAATACAGACAACTTCCAGTAGTAAAGAGTCACAGGTTTTGATGACTACAAACCCTACAAAATAAGGGATCACCTTAACAGGAAGATCCACCACAGTCTCCTGTCACGTCATCCATTCTCCTCCGGAGGAAGAGGAACAGGAGGGGAAAATACCACAAAACCACAGCTGCCGAGCACTCCACTTCAGGAAAACCCCCGTCAGCCTGGATTGCTGAGGAAATCCACAGCTGCTACACTTAAAGCTCAACACTTTAGGTCGAATTCCCACTGTCTCTGCTTTTCCTTTTTCCTAGTCCATGTAAAAGGTCACTGGAATAAAGCCGCCAGTCCCATCAATGCCCATGTCAGCTTTTGCTCAGACAACAGTTTGTCATTGTAGCAGCTCTCATCTCTGGAACTTAAAGAGAAAACCGCTGATCTCTATTATTCCCAAACAGATGGGAAAACCAGAGCAAACAGGATATGCGATGTCCTTGTGTTTATGCAAAGTCAAACAGAAAAAGGCAGGAATAACGCTGCAGTCCTCAGTTGGAGCTGTTTCATCAACTGTGCCTCACCACCGTGGCCAGCCCAGCTCTGCTGAAACGACCCTGCCACGCAGGACGGGAACTCACCAAAGGTGTTTCCAAGTGAGAATCTGCTCTGCTACTACTCAGAGTCTGGTGCTATGGATAACAGTATTGAGAGTTTAAATACCCCAAATTCTTTAGTCAGAACAGAGGAAAAAATGCCCTCAAGGAGAAGAAAATCAACCTTTTTTTATTCTATTTCTACCCCCTTCTGATTTCTGAAACATTTGGGTAAATTTGGATCACATTTTCAAGTTTTTCTTATCAACCAGAAAGACACATGGCTGTTTTCAAATGAAAATGAGTTTTCTCATGGAATGACTTGTCCCTTGGAGCCAGAAAGTGAGGAAATGCTCTCAGGAGACTCACAATAGAAACTGCAAGAACTGGCCAAGAGGATTAGCAGCACTGTTGTGGAAAACAAGCAGCAAGCCTGTCAATTCAACAGGCCCTCAATACACATTTATAAGGTTGTGTGGACTCCCTGAGGTCACCCTAGGCTTAAGCAAGCCAAAGGCACAGTGGAAATCGGGCTCTCTTCTACTGGGCATGGTTAGGCACCAAGCAAGCTGCCTTCTCACGCTGGCAGTTCACGCTCCTCCTTCCTCAGCACCTGACTCCCATCACTACTGCTCTCTGGGACACACTCGGCTTCTCTTTAGGACCACGCAATGCAATGCCAAGCTTTAGTAGAAATAGGCAGCTTCCTTATTTCAGTTATTACAACACTCAAGTGCAAGCCCAAACCGATCTGGAAGAACATAGCCCTGAAAAATCAGCAAGCCTTGAATGCCAGGTAAGAGCGTGATTTTTAAAAACGGTATACACGTCAAGTCTTCTTTCTATCATAAAAAACAGACTGCAAAAGGGTTGGATGTTTGATGGCTACAGAAAACAAGCAGCACATTAACCAGCACTCATAAAGCTTGCACGTGATTAAGAGGAAGGCAACCACAGTCACAAATATGCCAATCCACATCGAGCTGTAGGACTGCAGAGTAAAGTCCAACATGGAAAGTTTCAGAGCCTCACATAACACTAGCACGAATGGACCTGAACCTGCAAAAGGTCTAAGTTATTCAAGCTGAGTAGCACACACACTAATAAATACACACCGGCCTTCCAAGCACAAGCAGCTAAAACATGAAAATCCATCTCTGAAGGAAATCACTATATTCACATACTATGTCGCATAAGAGAAACCAGTTCCATCTTAACTCTCTAGCAACCTCTTTCTACTACATATAAAACTGTAAAGTAGTATCTAAATATTAAAAGGCAACTGGCACTCTAGAAATTCTTGTAGATAGACACACAGCACCACATGTTGCCTGTGAGTGAAGATTCAACAACTGCAGACTATTCTTACCCAGCAGATCGTGTTATGTACACTGTGTGATCAGGACATGCAAGTACATACACAGAACATCCTGACACTGGATCTCGGAAATCCACAAGATGCCTACTACTCTTGCTCAGAGTTGACATCCCAGTTTTTCTGTACCCTGTTTATTCATCAGTATCTCAGATGCAAGACACCTATTTCATTTTCCTTTGCTCCAACTAGATTCATTGACTGTCTGAAAGCACAAACCCCACACATGTTATTAATCATTTTTAAGCTCAGGAAGATCTGGAAATTCTGATCTAGCATCTTGTATTGTTATCTGTATGCTAGGTATCTCCTTTGCCAAAGATTTAAGTTTTACAATTACTAAGGTATATCATCATACAGGAAAAACCAAAATGAACAAACATGAAAGGCTTAGACCCATTTTGTTCTCTGCAAGTCTGCTTGTTTCTATTTTCTGACTCCTTCTTGTTTCTATTTGGTATTTAAATCCTACCTGAAATAACATGTTTTACTCAGACAAAAATTTGCATCTTCAAAGGATGCTACACACTGCAATCGATGGAGTTAGTTCTCTAAGGTAAAGTTGATGGCAGTGTCTGTTGCTTGGGAGTTTGGAATAGCAAAAAAAAAGAAAAAAAGTTTTAAGTTTTCAAAGGCACCATACTCATTCTTGCTAGCAGCCAAAAGCACTAGCTTTCAGTATGTGACTAGTAGAGCCCTGGGATGTACACAAAACATGACTAAAAGCAAATTAATAGAAGACAATCTACATCTGCAAAGCTAATACTGAAAAGGCAGAAAATCCCATTGGCCTAGAGAAGCAGTGACATTTTTATGTAAGTTGAATGCTTACAGACTACAGCTGGAATAAAAAAAGTGCTAAAAAACTTGGGCTTGCTTAAGCAGAAGCTCAAATGACATGCCTCTCGAAAGAGAGTAAGTGACCACCGTTGAAAAGCTGTTATGCAATCTAATCTAAAGCTAAGATTTTTCAGCACCGGAGTCAGAATCAAGAAGTCTGGATTCCTGACTCAGTCCTAGTTGTTGTTTTTTTTTTTTTATTTTTAATCACAAGACTATCCTTCCCCTTTGCTCTGCAGTGAGCAGTAAGATTTCTCACCAAAGCAATGTGGGCTCAGATAACCCAAGGAAACTGTCACCAGTTTCACTCTGCAGTTTCATTTTCAAAACAACAGTAATGGTGGCTAGGCCCCGAGGTCCTGCTTGCTGCTGCTCCTGGTATGTGACTGGAAGAAATTCCTCAGATTAAAAAAAAAAAAAATCTGATTTCATATGCTACTTGCTCCAATGTAAAAAAAGAGCATAAATCTCTCTTGTAAGTAGACTGCTTGTCAGCCCCACGTGTTTCTAGACACTGGACCACAGCTCTGACTTCAACAACTCAGTCCAAAATTTTCTGACATGTGCAATGATGAATGCATGTGCCCCTCTTCCCTAGGAGGGCCCGAAATCTGCATCTCTCAGAACAGTTCATTTGGAAATGCACTGATAACAAAGGCCTCAAGCAACAATCCTGAGAAGAGTAACTTTTTTTTGCTCCAAAAGCAAAGCAAGTTGCACAGATATTAACTTCAGTCAGCAAGCTGAGCAGCTTTGGTCTTTCATTTGGCTAAGATACTTATGCGAGCCTCCAGGGGAACACAATTTAACCACCACACTAATCTCGAAAGAAAAGAGAAGGCAACGGGATGCCATCCTTACCCTGAAGAAGAGGTTTCAGCCTTCTATCAGAAAGCTATTTCCAGACAACCCCAAAGCTATGATTAGGAAAGACTGGGAACAATTTAAAGATCAGAAGTCTGCCTTCCTGGCCAATTCAAAACTGAAAAAAACCCACTTCTCTTTAAAGAAACCAAACACAACCAAACAAAAAGGTCTCAAGACTGCATGCACCCAGATAATTTTATCCTGAATTCATGTCTCAGAGCACTGTGGATCCTTCGCTACCTTTGCTGCACACACCCCTCTGCCAACAAGCCAGCTTGAAGTCACTGAAGTAGGACAGCAAAACCCCCACAAGATAGAGGGAAGCTTCAGTGCAAGTTAGCCTGAAAAGAGGACAATTGGATCATAAACAGTTGTTCACAATCAGTTTTAGAAATACCCAGCTTTGCTGACAAAATAAGATCTTCCTTTTCACCCAGACCATTACAGTTGAACCACTGCAATGGCACTCAGTTTTACACCTCTGAAGGTGCTTAGTGCTGACAACCTGCACTGTTGGTGTTTTTTTTTTTTAAAGGTAATAAAGTACAGTAGGACACCATATTAATACAGGCAGAACAAGGGATTACATCATCTAGAGATGTATCATGGTACTGGCTTACTTCAGACAAAGGCCAGATGAGTAGAAATGCATCTCCTAAAGCACTACAGCCTTTTTGCCAGCTTGCTTACTGTCTTTCATTTAGAGTTTCACTGTGAACAAGGACATCTGAAGGCCTCGGAGAGCTCATGCTGAAGCGCACAAAGGAGTAAATGCAACAGAAGAAGGCATTTCCCTTGAAAGCATGACTGTATTTCCCAGTGAGGATGCCTGCAGGAGGACAGGAGGGAAGAGAGGGAGAGGAAGGGAGAACAGGCACCTGGCAGCAGCTGCTCAGGCTACGATCACATGGGAGAGTCACAAGTGGAAAGTGTTTCCAAAGAATGGCAGATGTGCAGATCACAGCTTCCTTCTTCAAACTACAACAGCTTTGCAGTAATTTAACACCGCATTCTTCAGGTGCCATTTATGTACGTTAATAATTCCTTCCCAGGCCCTTTCCATTCCAGCTTCAAAATCACAAGCTGGGAAGGATGCTTTATCTAAAGTGTCTCTTATTTCCTCTCTCTCATATTCTCAGCTGTAATTAGCTCGTGACTGGGAATCTGCTACTAGCAAGCACCAGAGCCTGCTGCAAGTGGAGCTTTGCTTGCCTACTCGGGAGCTGCTACAATGCAACTGAAGCATAAAATAACAGGGAGCTGTGATTTTAGCGAAATCTAAAAACACAACAGGGACAGAGCATAGGTTACACAGCCCATATCTCCTCTGACGTAATACAATATTAATGGAAAACTGTGATCATATTCAGACTAACACATACCAAGGAACGGCTGACTGTGCAGGGAGCATTTCAGAAACAGAAGGCACACCAGCAAAGGACAAGTTTTCAGCTGGCTTGCAGTATTTTATGCTCACTGTTAGAGGGTTATCATATGGTATTACAGGGAATGAACACGTGAGCCCCAGTGGTTCTGCTGGGATTTCGGCAATACAATAAAAAAACCCTGAAACTGCTTTTCCCAGAGTTGAAAGGAGTCTTTTCACCAGTTTTCACAGATAATAGATCAAGCCTTCAGCAAGAGGAAGAAGATAAAAAGCTGGACTAATCAACAGCCAATGAAAATATTAGAAAGTAGAACAATATTCGCACATTGAGATGAGGATCAGGCTTAGCATGCACTTTCTATAGATGTGCAAGAACCAGGTACACTACTAAATGAAAAGCAAAAACATTTACTACAGGAAGGCAGTGGTCACATTAGAAAGCTGATCAAGGTGAACTGTGCAAATAGGGAATAAAAACAAAACCACCCACGCTAGGGAACAGGGGGTGCTGAAATCTTTTTTTAAAATTGCTTCTTCCCCTACATCAGATATCCCTGCCTCTTCCTGCCCCCAATGCGCACAATTCTTAGCAGTTCGGGATCACGTAATAAATGACAGGAGGTGTGCAAGAAGTCTGAACTGAAATTTATCTTAATTCACGACTAGCAAATGCCTGGAATCTGTGTTTTTCCTAGCAAAATCATAAAACTTAGAAGGTGCCAGTGAAGATCAGGTCTATGAATCCCTTATGCATTCCACGCTTCTGTTCATCTCAAGCTGTGATCACAAGAGATTTAGTAAACGGAGGAAATATGCAATCTGACAGAAGATTTTTCTTCCTGCGGCTCAGATGCTTGTCACATTGAAACACAGATCAGTGCTGCAAGAGCAGCCTCTTTACTCCCATTCCCTGTCACAGCCATTTCTGCACTCTTCAGTCTACTGGCAGCCCACACTCCATGCACAAAGCCCAAGACACCTGGCAGAAAGACACTTGTTAGAGATTGGTTTAGAAGTGTTTGCAGTAAAAAGTCTTGCCTTCAAAGGACCCATTATTTCATATGGTCTACTTGTTTAAAATGCTCGTCTCCCACAGATCAGAAACCTATTGCCACATCAGATTTGTTTAATTTTATTTTTTTAACCACTGACATTTATATTTAATGGGTGTTTATTAGATTTTCTTTTGGGGATCGGGAAGCACAGGGCTGAGAAAAGGAACAAAAGAAAACAGTTTGCTTGATAGAGATTGCTTGGTAGTGATGTGGATTTATTCTTTGATACGGATTTTTCTTAAGTGGGCTTTGCATTTTCTTTCCTTGAGGGGTGACGGAGAAGATCTGAGGCATACAAATGTTCTCTCCCAGTTTACTACAGCTGTAAATGAGTGGTTAAGATACAGAAGTGTCATCTTGTGAGTGGGAGAGGAGGAAAGCAAGAAGCAAAATTAAGAAGTTCTACATACCACTCCACACACTTCTGCCATATGAAATCAAAATTATCTGAGGTATTTCTGAGTCTTATCTTGGCAGTTTAGATCCTTCAAAGTCTGGATACAGGAAACATTTATTCTCCTGCATTGGAGTTCTTCTGCCTTCTTGATGCAGGTTTTATTTTAAAAGCCTTTTTTAAGTACAGAGCAGGAAATAAAATTGTCAAACTATTACAGACATAAAACCGATCTGCTTCAAACACAACCAGACAATGCTCTTAACTGTGTACAATGTCCGATGCAGTACTGTACTTCTCAGAATGCAATCAGGGGACTCTTCGCACACTCTGTATAAAACGCCATGGAGGTAAAAACCCAAGTTTCACCACCAACAATGGCTTGGATTTCTGTTCAAGCACTGTTCAACCTCTTTGAGAATTATCAAAGATCCAGCACATCTTTTGCAATAACACAGCAGCTTTTCTGAAATACAGAATGGATTTTCTGAAGCAATTCTATTAATCTAAGATAAACTTTATTCTAAAGGATTCATTTTCTATTTTAGCAACAGGTGACAGGCTTTTATCAAGTGCTTTAAAAATTCCCCATACAGGTAAAAACCATTGGAAAATCCCACATTCTTCTTATCTTGGAATTTTTTTGTTTAATTTCTAACGGAGTAATGGCTATTTTTCACGTGTTTTTCATTGTCAAAGGAGAAACTTCAGCACAAACAAGCAGGTTTTTTCCCTTCAAAATTCTTCTGTGAAGAAATATCCCCTATCAAAATGGCTGTCACAATCCTTAGCAGGGCAGAGGCTCTCAGAGGTCTGCTGCAGTCCCCTGCAGTTGGGTTCAGCTGACATTTTTGCTGTAGATGGGAGGTGCTGGATGTTCACAGTGGAAGGACAGTAACATGGTGGCACTGCTGCGGGGCTGGGTTTTGGAAGGGGTAGTTCGTCACCTTTGTTTATAAAAAACAAGACCTTCGACCCAGTAGAGTCTTTACAACAAGTAATGAGATGGGGAGCGACCAAGAAAATCTTTTGTATCACGTAGAGGTTCACCACTTATCTCGCTGCAAAGGGCTTAAAAGAGCTGTCAAACTTAAAGAGGAGTTTTCTTTTACAAAAAGACAAGCATTGCAAACTTGCTGATGACCCGTTGCTGTCAGTAGCATGCTACCTAGCAGATATTATCCAAAAAATAAACACACTTAAGGTGCCCCTTCGAGGTGAAGGTGCCATTTGAACAATGGGTGAGAAATAACTGCTTTTCGAAAGAAACTCATGCTATGGAGAGAGCATCATGAAAACAGATCCATGAGTACGTGATTTTGTTGCCAAAACCGATGCAAGTGTGTCACCAAGAAAAATTCTCCTAGCTGCACGCTTGAAGAACTTGGAAACAGAATTTTCAAACCTGTCTGAAAATCTTCCAGGTGAAGGGTTTCCATGGGATTTGAACCTATTTACTAAAAATCTAAAAATGCAACACCTTTCAGTTAGCTTGCAGGCACAACTGGCTGACACCAGGTAAGATGGACACTTACCAGCTCAGTGTAAAGAAAACCCTTTACCTAAGCAGTAGATGGGTTGAAAAAATAGTATCTCTGTTTAGTAAGCGCAGCTGACAATGCACTTCTCTATTTTCATATACACATCTGCATGAAGAATCTTTTTCAGGAGTGACGGCCATGACAACCAAGTATCAAAATAAATTGGACCTAGAACCAGCCCTTCGGGTGGCTCTATCACAAAGGCCTAAGCCAAGATTTTTGAAACTAATGAAGTGTGGGCAATCACAGAGCCCTCACTCTTCTTCTCCCAAGAACAATTTTGCTTTGGGTCTTGTTGTATCACAGCTAAGAGCCCTTTTTAAAGAGGACAATTCTCCAGTATTTCCCCAAAAAGCAATTTCCCCCCCTCCCACTGCTGGCAAAATTAAAAGCTATTAAAAAATGGCAAAGTGATCAAATGCCCCCTTCCCCTCCTCAGTGCAACCCATCTTCTTAGTAGCACGATAGTGATGGATACTGAACAGTCACACAGGCCATCCTAAAATTCAGACTTCTCTGTTCATCTTGGCTCTGTCCAGGAAAGTATTTTGGTACAGTGACTGTAGTAATGGAGCCCGAACTGAAACTCAGCTTGCTTCAGTCCTTCCCTGTCCTGTCCTATAACTCACCAGTCTGGCCTCTGCCATCCTTGGAGTCATGCCTTCCACGTGAACACTTGGCAGTCGCCTGGCCACAAGCACGTGCTCTACACAGGTCCTTCCAGCAGCTCCCCTCTAAGCAATTCCCTGCTCACCACAGATCTTCCTCTAACTCCACCCCCGTGTTGTGAGCTGCTGGGCTATCTCCTTCACAAGACAATGGTCACCTAAAAATCTAATCCTCACAGACACAACTTGTATTTATGGAATTACGTGGATGATAGCTGAATCAAAGGATTTGGGGAAGAAATGCTTAAATTTCAATCATGAGGTCAGTTGTTTCTAAAAAGTTTCTGTTAGAAGTCAGCTGGCTTTACACAGCAAGCAGCCAGGTACCCTGTGCATGACTGAGCATGAACGGGGCAGTGAAGATTTTAGAGCACTCCTGAAGGAGCGATCCAACCAGAGCACCACACGCGTGTCCATATACATTATCTTCCCTCAGTACCACCTTCAAGACTGGATCTCACGATTCAGCACTATAACAGATTCATTTTTAAGGTAGCAGTTTTGAAAGTCAGAAAACATGTTACAGAAAGCTTTTGCAAGCTGTGCACACCGCCTGGGGAAGTGAAGTCCCACCTTGTGTAGGGACCTGAGGGGCAAAGCAGTATTATGTAATCTCTCCCCAAAACACACCTTGAAAAAAACTCCTGCACGTGCACACACTCAGTCTGCCATCCACGTAGGTGTACCCTATTATGGGACTCAAAGATGCAGTATATTGTGCTCACAGGACAAATGAACACTTAACAGATAAATGAAAGTGACTGGAAGCTTTAGGCACAATGCCTAGAAAACATGATGCCTTTCTCACAGGGATTTCAAGGTAACACTGTAGGGAGGAGGAATTACTTCAAGATAAAACATGATTACATATCATCTCACAAGCTACACCTCACAAAACACATTAGCCATTCTTATCTCATTTCAACTGTTTTGGCATTTATTGTTTACACAATCAGTAGCATGCAGCTTCAAGTTATAAGCCATAATTAGTTCTTCCAGTTAAAAATACACTGACCATTTCCAACTCCTACACAAATAAGGTCAAATCATTAATGAATTCTGGAAATTTAAAGGTATGTGCTTACATTACTCCTTACAAAAGGATGTACTTTGCTAAGATTGCAGGAGAATGGTTTTTCCAGTGAAGCAATGAACATCTGGAAATGTGAGACAGTCAATTTTGGGGTGCTTGAAGATCAGAAAAATGAAAATCAGAAATCAAGGCAATATAGATATGTGAGTAAAGAAGAGTGCAAACAATGTGTCCAAAGCATTCCATCTTTGCTATGGAAGCCAGTAAATGCTGCAAGTTATTTGGCCTAGATTTTTGCCCCACCCCCGTCAACCATTTAGTTTCAAAAAAAAAAGAAACATATTATGGAATAGTAAGGTTGTGTAACTTCTCAAAAGGTCACAGAAAACTCAAATAAAGTGCGACCCCAATAAAACAAACCCACTGCTCAGCACAGACTCTCTCCTTCTTTCCGCGCTTCTTTTTAATAGAAATCATTGTTAACACAAGCTTTTTTATTCATTTTTAGATTGTTTACCACAGTTGCACAGCAATTAGTTAATAACACTTACTTGGCCATAGCATAAACACTGTCTGCCATTCACCAAGTGTCACAACAGAAACTTGCCCTCCAGGGACTGTTTTTTGCAAGTTTCATTGTCAATGCAGGCTCTGTGGCACTTGCATGTCATCAGGAGTTACAACTAGGAAAGCTTTTCTGAGTAACATCCTGCGTGCAACATACTTGCCCTGTGCTCCGACATACCAAATCACCACGGACAGACCTGCACATCCTGGTTCTTGCAGTTCACCGCCTAGGCTAGGGTATCAACCGGACCATGGAATTCACCACCACCCCAAGAGCCACAGGTCATCATAGAGTAAATAACTGTTTATGTTTGGTGTGATGATACAGCAGGTGACTGGCATGAAACACCTTCCCCATATAGTGGCAGTGTAGTGTATCAATCACATCAGACAAGACAGTATGCAATCCTTTCAAATTCACGATATAACCCAGCAGCAGTTCTTAACACTGCCTCACAGTGTTGAGATATTCAGCCATTGTGGTAGCAGGCCAAGGACATCACCATCACTCTGGGGACCATCTTTCTAGACACCTAATTATTAGGAGGCTGAGTAGTCACAGGTTCATCTATGCTAAAACAGTGGGGTTTATACCGACACTCAAGAGTGCTCCACATTTCTGACAAACAATTGGAACCACACACAAACAAGATTATGAACAAAATTGATCAATCGTCATGAAGATGGGGTTAAACTCGTTTTCAATGCCTTTAATAACACTAAGCTACATTAATCTTTAAGACATATCACATTTGCAAGACACACTACTTCAGCTACCCGTATGGAAATGCATGCAATGACGGAAGTTAGGCTTAAAGCACCTACACTCATATAAACCACACTCAAAATGTAGCAATTCTGTCCTCATATATTATCAGAGTAATTCTTGTAAGACTGCATGTGCAACAGTGTTTTAGCCTATGAGGACTTCATCGACTTTTTCCTCACCTATTACTGTGCTTGGACTTTTCCCGGTCTTTTTCCTTGTCCTTCTTGTGCTCTTTGTGCCGGTGTTCTCGGTCTTTGTGTTTATCTTTGTGTTTGTGAGAATCTGCAAGCAGAGAGGCAAAAAAAATTAAGAAATCAAGTTGGGAGAAAACTCCACGCCTCCCTCTTGAACCTCTGCATTTTTCCCCACCCCATACCAGTATTTTCTGTGATTCAAAATTTGTAACAAAAATCTTCATTTTAGAGGTCCTAAATGGATTCATTGTTCCTGCAGCACAAGTTAATTCATCTTGGCAACAGCTGCATTTATATGGTCTTTAGTTCAATGACCTTTAAATGCTTTACAGACCCTCAAGAAATGCAACCCTTCTTAGTAAATAGGTAAGTATGGCTACAGCAAGTTCAATCTTATTTGGCAGATGGGAAACCTAGCTTCCTATGCCTGTAAGTATTTCATGTCAAATAGATTATAAGGATACAGGAACAGAGCATAAAGCTGAAATGTTAGGCGTGCTGAATCCTAGAATTTAGACAGCTACTTCCACAAGTATCTAGTCTAGACAAAGCAGCCCACCCAAATTAAAATCATCTCATCCTTATCCCCAACAGTGCATGACATGACAGGCACAGAGCAAGGGAAAGGGGGAGTAATGAGGCAAGAGGAAAAGAAAGAGTGAAAAGAAAAGACCAGGAATTCTCTCCTCTCTTCTGCAGGAGACACTTACCTCCCTCTGGTAACAGCCACATGACAGCTGTAATGAGTATGTGCTGGTGGTAACCCACCTACACACGGTAGGACTGGTCCAAATTAAGTGACAGGTCAGAAACAGGAGATGGCACTCAAGTAAATCTACATGAACACAGTCATTTTATGTGTATCAATTTCTACTCCAAGTGACATTTCCCATCCTCAGTGACAACTGTACTGTACAATAAAGTCCTTTAAAGCACCAAGGAAATAGATCCAGCACAGAAAAAGAACAACATAGTTGAACTGTAAATAAACTCATTTACAAGCATCTTTAGGTCTTAGATGTTCTTTATAAGATGATCAAAAAGGAGCTGAGGCTGAACTAGCGCCTCAAACCCACCTCAAAAGGCACTATCATTTACAGTCAAGGTCACTATAATGTTCGGAAGAATGTGTGCATCCCCCCAGGTTGGTTGTTTTTTTTTTTTAAAAACAAACATGCTTCTCAAAGCAACTGAAATTAAGTAAACTCCTCAGGATACCTAAAAGGCTATGCTAACTTTGGCAACTGTTTTCAGATCACAGTGCCAGAATTTCCATCAGAGATCTTGGATGTAAGGTATTAATGTTTAATTAACCGTAAAGATGTTACTGTGCCTCTAAAAAGGCTACTATCCCTGCACTAAGAATAGGAAACTGCAACACAAGGATTTTGTGACTTTCATAGTCACATGGGAAATGCATTGCAGAGCCAGGAACAAGCCTCATTCTCCTGACTCCAAGTCTTTCACCACAAATTTCATTTTTCTCCTTAACTGACACCAGCTCTTACAATCTCAAAACGTTCCACTGGTTTTAGTGGAAACATACCCACAGTCACATTTCCACAGAATATGATTTTAATCTATTGCTTTCTATAACTTCAGGTATTGTTTTCAGACACTTGCAGTAAGACAACATAGAACAACATACGAATGCTGACATTCAAGCCTCCAACTTGTCTTCTGCATCTTTCCTCGATCCTCCTGAACTTGGCGACACTTCCTAGTGCTTTGTTGTATACAGTATACACATTTAAAGCACAAGATTTAGTTTTCTATATTTGGTACAAAGGCACATGGCAGGTTAGGTGGAACATTTGGTGTTACAGCATAAAACACCTAGGAGTTTTCAAGTACCTAAACAGCAAAATCTATTTCACAGCAGGCAGAGCTTTGCAGGCATCTCTAGCAAACTGTGTGGGGACCGGACACCTACACTCTCTGAACTGCCAAGAAGCAATTTCTCGGTACCTTTCTTCCCACCAGGACAACACACATTTCACTGGCAAAAATGTTTTCGCAGTGCATTTCACACTGCAGATTCTTCAGTTCAGCCAGTAGCTGGAAGCTCAGGCTGTTTGCAAACTGCCTGGGTTTTATTCCACAGAGAGTTTACTCACTGATTCCTAAAGCACTGGCTGAAGTGAACAGCCATCTATTTACACTTGATGAATAGATAAATTGCTAGAAAAACCATCGTGATGCTATACATAGAACTATGTACACTCATTTTATAACATACTCGCTTTTTAAGGAGGCACATACCAACATACAGTCTATTTTTTTCTACCAACCAATTGACAGAAAACGTGTGCAACCGAGATCAATGCTATTCTCTTTAGAGCTTAGAACCACAAGATTATTTTTCACAAAAAGAGCAGAAAACAGAAGTCTTTTACCTTCACCACCAGATTCCCTTCCAGCTGACTCGCGCCTTCCAGCTGAAATTAATGTTTGCTCTTGAAAAGTAGTTCCAGGGCTATACCCTGGAAACACTGGAGTCAGACATCTATTTCCTCAATCCTCTGCACTGCTTACAATGATTTGATGTTTTCAGATAATTAAAGCCTGGGACAGCAGCAAAAAAACTGCCTGACCAGTTAAACTAGCTCTGCTTGCCAGTATTTGTCACTGCTCAGCTTTCCTTTGCTGTCTACCAAAGGAGTTCTAGCAGGAAGGTCTTTCATAGAGGTAAGGCCAAAGTGGCTGGGGAACAGCAGGTTGTGCGCGTGGTCTTGAAAGCAGAAGGGAAAAACTAGCAGGAGGGCTTTCACCCAAGTGCAGTCAAGGCTGGATAGGTACTTGGCCTCTCACACTGGACAACGCTTTAAATTCAGTACTTCCATGGAGGCAAGGGTACTACCTCCCAGACATGTCTCCTACAAATTAAATTATTCTGGAATATTTGCCTAGTACTCAGACTCAATGGTGTTGCTTTCTGACACAATGCCATGAGGTAGGTTAAGAATGAAGACTTCAAAAGAGTTTATTAAATAGTCTTGAGCTGACATATGCCTTCAGAAGGCATTAAAGCTCTTGGTCTCTTTCTTTTTTTTGTTTGAGAGTGGAGCTGGATGAAGTTCAGGAGATTGGGTCATTAAAAAGGACAGAACTCTTTTTTTGGCAGATCACACAAAAATGCTTTGTCCAGACTGGCTTTATCTAGGAGGCCAAGTTGATGGTTATTTGGTGGCTGACATGGAACAAGTTTAGCCATTTCACTCCAGTTTGCATACCCACTTCAATGTGAAACTAATACAGCATCACCTCCAACTGAACTACACAGGCAACAGATGACCGAATTGGGAACAAAACTTTAAGACACAGTGGGCCACCTCGCACCAAACCTCATCAACACAGAAGCAATCAATGGAAGTATTTCTGTCTGTAATACATCTTTCTTTGATATATTTAGCATATTGATTCCTAGAAAAATCTTCCAGCCTCCAGAAACTCTCTCCCAGCTTGCAGCTGATTAGCAGTTGACTAGGTCCAGCCTCACATGAGCTACAGAATGAGGTCAGACATTAGCACACATTCAGATTTGTTTCCTGCCTTTTAAGTCTTCCATTAAGTATGTCTGCTTCCTCTAACACTAAACAAGGAGATAAATACTATTCCTTCTCCAAGAGCATTAGCAAAATACACTGTCTACTGTGAGCAAAGTTCAAACCTCCAGAAGCTCATGTGATATTTAAAGATTTCAGAAATTGAAAAGTCTCTCTCCAGCATCAAGGTTACAGTGGGGACAGGGGTTATGCTCACTGGGCAAGGGTGCATTACCCCTAAGGCTCTCCCTTCAGTATCCTCTAACCCAAACAGAGCTTTTGGCATCTCTTCTGTTCTTGAAAGAAGAAAGAGAGAGAAGAAAGCTTGATGTCTCTGGCACTGGACCTCTGTCTGTTAATGCTGAGCCTGGTATGTCTCCAAAAGATTACCGCAGTCCCCATACTATTCCTGCCATTCCCCCTGTACCTCCAACAATCACGAGCAGCTCTGCATTTTTGTACGTTGATTCATCTCTCAACTCTGTTTAATTACAAGGACACTTGATTTAAGGATGGGAAATTCTAAGCACTTTTGGTCTCTGGCTCTGTTTTGTTCCCCCCCCGCCTTCACTCCACCACTAAGTCTCTGGGGAAAGGCTGAGTCATAACCCTATTTGCAATGCTTGTATATATGTATTACTGGAACAGTGCAGTTTTACTCTTTATCCAGGAACAGAGCTGTAAAAGGTTAGGCATCTCTAACTACAGCATGACAAGAACAGAGATGAAGTAAAAGAAAGCCCTCCTCCAGCAGGCAGTTGCCACCCGGAGAGGCGGAGTGCCATGGACAGCAAAGGCGAGCAGTCTCCTTTCATAATGAGAACAACCCCTGGATTAATAGATTAGTCTGGTGACAAAACAACTACGTGGGACTATACTGTTTTAATTCATGAGAAATTCATTTGCTTTTAAAACGCTTTTGAACACCCTTCTCCACACTCCACACCTCCCCCAAAAAGATTACTTACATATTACAATCAAGGGAAGTAGACCTACTTCCTACATTAGTATTTTGGTTTTGACAGCAACTTTTCTAATAAAATCCTGAAATCACACAGACAGGCATAAATTCTTGTATGCTCAGTTAGTACAGCTATCAGTATTATTTGGGAGAATATCACTGGCACATGATACAGGATGCTACAGATGCCTTTTTATCCTACTCCCACCACCCACTTTTATTCCACTTCCATTTTATCCCATTTTCATCATTTTGCATTAGAATCTTTTTTTTTTTTTTAAAGAACTGAGAAAAAGGTGTAAGCAACAATCTGTCCCTTCTCATTTCTCCTAAATTAAGTGAGATAGCCGGCAAATTAACACCTGGTAACCCCAATTTCTGGTCAGCAGTAGCTTTTCCAGATACATCTATTAGCTTTCCGTATTTGCTGTCTTTTGGTTCACCTTCTTGTAAGCTTTTGTGGGCACAATTTGAATGCCTCATTAACCTGCTTACAGAGAGGTTTCTGCCAGCAGTCTGTTCTTTTGAAACGTTTTACTAGGTTCTGGGGATAAAGACTTTTTGTATTTTCCTTCTGGTTCCAGCAACACCCCAATTGCTTTTCTGCTCATGAGACAGCCTAGAAATACCTCAAGTGGTATGTATGCTGGTATTTCATCCGTTCGGAGCCTCATCTCAATGCTTCTCTACACTGATGTCCAGAAAGGTGATTTACGCTTACTTTATTCTTGGGACTTAAATCCGTGCCCAAATCTGAAGACACAGCATGAAAAATTCATCAGAGTACCAACTAAGAAAAACATTTTTAACTTCTGCTTCAGATAAGTGGCTGAAATTTCTGCCCCAATTTAAGCCCAGTGCCTCGATATTCGGTATTTGTTACAACAGACACATACAAGCTCTCAAGACTTTTTCAGGATCATTGGTCTGTATGAGTACGGTGCTCTCGCTATTACCGGTACATTCAGCCATCCTGAACCTGAAGCATGAGCAAGAAGCCCTTTACTATCAGCACAGAGGACATGTATGATGAAACTAACAGGGCCTTTTCAGCCTCTCCTCTGGAAAGGAAAAGAAAGTCTTAAAAAAATACTCCAGTTCCACTGCTAAATTATGCAGCTGAAAGGGAGGTAATTCAGTAACAATGGATTAGGTTCAAAAACTGGTCAAGTTCAAAAACTTCTCATGAGCCTTCCTGTCACTTGAGAAATGGTTAGTCCCTTCTCAGCTGAAGCACCACCTCCATGTCAGACCATTTACTCCACAACTGCAGCCTTTTTACTATTTAGGCTGATTTCCTTCTCACCTGTTGTGATGCAAAAATAAGCAAAGCAAAAAGACTCTGTATGACCTAAAGGAAATTATTTTACTGATTCTTCTCCTCCCTCACAGGCTCTCCTCAAAAGTAGTCATCTTAAAACTGCAGATTATCAGAAAAAGGCCTCTTACTTTCAAGTTACCCAAGTGTTACCACTTGTTATCATTTATTTTGCCAAATCATACTACTTTTAGCATTTTAATTTCTTATATGTTGGGTATAAAAAGACTGTTAGAATTATCAAGGTTCATTGCTGAAACAGTGCCAAGAAGGGCTATGAATGTTCAAACATGTGAATGTAGTTCAAGGTGTCCAAAATACTCTTCATATTCCTGGCTAAGAACACGTACTTTTGCCTTAGGCATCTGATCGAAACGGTATAGTGTTGCACTAACTTTTACAATATATAGATTATATCAGCAAGCAGAAAGACTGTAACATTTAATCATTATCCAAGATCTTTAACATGAACAGTGACAGGGTTAGCAGGTTATCTACATAGGCAACGGTAATCCCACATATAAAAGTTGCTCTGTGAAGTTCTGGTCAATTTATAAACTGTTCACCTGAGAAAGCAACTACTGTGTGGAGATGAAAAAGCCCATTTGCAGACCCCATATGGCTCAGAAGAGCAACCATATGGAGAAAGTGGCACGGTCTGAGGCACAGGGGATCAGTATCCTCACCATTAGACAGGTTATAACTTTGGACTAGTCATCTGACTACATGTTTAACAGTTTTAAAGGCATGTACAATAATCCCACCTAAGCAGTCTGGAAGAGGTTTAAACTTCTCTAAAATATTTGTATGCCAGTAGGAGGAAGTCACGGTATGATCATGGTGTTCCAGTAATTGATTACACAGTGTTTCTGGAGTTTGTTTAAACGGAGTGCCATTGCTGTAGCCCGAAAAGGAGGGAGGAAAAGCTATTGGACAGAAAACAGAACCATCCAGGTATCAGAGACAAGACAACACCTTTCCCAATAAAGCAGGGCAGATTGAAGGAAAAGAGAACTGGAGGTGTGAAAAATACAGCAAGTGCAAAACATCTATATGCAGCTAGAAGTGTCAAAAGCAGAAAAATACACCCAGAAGGCATTGTTCAGAGAGAGATGATGGTATTGTGGATGATACTCTGGAGCAGAAAACCATAATCTAAAACAAACTTCCTATGTGAAACTGGATATGTCACTTACTGGCCTAATGGCCCTATTTACACAACTACAGTATACACATAAAACATTTACCCTGGAAAGGTACTGCAGATCTGTTTGCTCTGCTGTTTTATTTCTCCAATAGCTGACTGCAGAACATTTGGGATCCTGAAATGAGAGTGACTGAAATTATTTGAGTCCCCCATAACTTTACCTGGATCAGAGTAACTCACCAGACTCAAAGTGAGAACCAACATAATCATCTGCTCTAACAAAAACAGAGTTTAGGGAAGCAATGTTCCCTAAGCATGAAATTCAATAAAAGAAGCAGGACCTGGATTTTCAGTAGGTGTCAAGAAAGGAAAGCAACTACAATGATACTGAAACAAGACTGCCGGGCTTCTGCTTCCTCATTTAGAGTGCCATACTTAATGGCAGAGATATACCTTTCAAAAGCAACTTGACATGCAACCCTTCACCAGTGTTGGAAGGCATCTCCACAATCAACATTGCTACAGAAAGCTACTTCTAAATCCTTAAAATCCTTCCTGAAGTCAAATTCAAATGAGGTACAATTACTGTGCTATCACAAACTGTGCATCACTGGGTCAGATGCACCAGTTCAGGGGGGCTGACACTTCAACGGTGCTCACTGTTTCCGTCCATAAACCAGAATAAAATCTGAGTTTTATAGTTTACTGGAAAACAACTAAATTAATTTTGACTAAGCATAAGGAGAACACAAAAAGCAGCTCTTGGTTCTGAAGCTTCAGATCCTCAGTCATTCATTTTCCAATCATGCAAGGGAAGAAATAGAAAAAAAAGTGTGAAAGCTTTATGAAAAGGGAGCCTGGAAAAGTACAGCAGAATAACCAAACAGTTTATCCTCTCTCAGGCAGGAACTTTATTACTAAAAGTAAGACTCCACCAGACTGCATTCTTCCTTTTTCTACGGGTTCACATGAAGAAATATATCAACACTGAATAGATTTGAGTCAACCTACTTTCCAGGCTATAGGTACTCCAAGACAAAACTCCTTCAGGGCTGAGCCAGAACTGGCCACACCAAATGGTATCCAATTCTGCTAAAGCTTGAAAACTTAGTACTTTTGATAGAAACAGAGTAAAACCAATGACCTTACAACCCCTCTCCACACTTTAACAGTTATTTGAGGCAAAAGATACTACAGGGACAGACAGATATTATATCTTTTTCCTTAAAAGGTCTGTGCTGGGAAACTTGGCTTCATAACAAGACAGACCCCTTAGTTACTGCGTTCTTCATTAATCTTGTAATTTGAAGGCCCTGTATTCCTTGCTGTTGAACAGAGGGAAAGAAGAAACCTGTGGAATTACTCAGTGATGAATCTTGACAGGGGAAGATAGACAGATAATTGTCTCCAGCCATTGTCTGTGCTTTAGAATAGCTTCTACCAACTTCTTGAGAAGTTCCACTCACTCTCCGGCAAAGTTTTATTATCTTATTATTATAAGCAAGGACCTTGCACAGCTTTTTAAAACCACAAAAGTTTGCAAAACAAGATCAACGCACCTTCTGCTCCACCAAAACCCCCGGGCAACTTCAATCTAAGGAAGAGAGGTAAACAATGTGACAGAACTGCTAACAGTGAAGAGAGCACAGCGGGCACAGGACCAAGTCTGCAAGCTAAACTGTACACTCATTTATCCGTCCCAAACTTTAAAAGCTTATCATGTATAGGTTAAGGAGGCCAGGAAAAAAAAAAAAAAAATCACAGACTGATCACTCCTATCTTGTGTGACTGAAGTCCTGGGACATGAAGTTAATCTGAAGCAAATGTCATTGCTGGCATTTCATCAATCTAAACCACCCTGCAGAAGCTGCGTAAGTAAGCAAGACATGCTGCAAGAGCCTATTCAGAAAGCGAAGGACAGATACTCTTTACTGCATGTGTTCTGAGCCCTTCTTCAAATTTTTTTCAGCCACACTGGATTAATTGCTTATTTTCTGTGCACCTCATTTTTTCACCTGCTGGGGAAGTACCTAATACTTGGTAGGTAATTAATGGTTAAGTAATTGAGATAGCTGTGTGGTATAAAGGGATGCTGACCTTAAGAAACTGCTACACTGCAAGCATTTTGCAGCAAAACAACTAACGGTGTAGACAGCTGCAGCAAGTTTAATGACCTGTCAGTGCCTTTTACATGGCCTCTTCTGAAAGAGGTGGCATGTTCACATACGCCTATTCCGCAGCAGATCTTAGTTGCTGTGTAACAAATGCATAAAATCACTGCAAGTAGAATTGCAGTAGACAATACTACACAAAGGACAAGACTGAGGAAGCCTTATAAAGCATGAAAATACATGTTTGATCAGTACAGAAAGGCTAAATTAATAGCTGCTTCTTACACATGCCAAAGGGCTCCCAACCGAGAGGCAACAATGAAGTTTCAATCCATTATTTGCATTCAAAACCAAAAAAAGTTCAATGTGAACAGAAACATGTGTTTCCAGGGATTCCCAAGACGTAAAACATTCTCCTGTAATTGTATAAATAAGAGTCAAAGACTGAAACCCATTAGTATGTTTCCACTAACAAAGAATAAAACACAACAGCAAGTTAAAACTTCAGGGAAATGACCAGCATCAGTGTACAGCTTAAAATGCTGCTGTGCTGGCATGGAAGAGAGAAAAGTGCAGAGTAGTCTCTTAAGGAAACAAGATAAGAGCAACCCCCTTCTTGTCCCTAGTGGTATTTATTCTTGTAAGTCTACACGCTTTTATAAGTAGAAGTACTTACTCTCCATAGCCTCCTCCATTCAGAATTTGAGTACGTTGCATACTAACACTCCTCCCTTCCCTTACTGGGGTAGAAACAGTTTCAACATTTTTTTCCTGTTGCTTTATGAGTCTACACTCACATGAATAAAAAGTTATGCACTGCATGTACATGCAGCAAAACTGAAGATACACTTCTGCCTCAAGTTTCAAAAGCCATGGCCCATCACATCTCTGCACATCAGGAGGCCAGAATGAGGCCGAGCAGGATTCTAGGGAAAAATCCACACAGTGAGCACTGCAGGGCTCAGGAAAGCTCCAGGACTCCCTAGAAATAAAGCAGTGTTGGAAGCATGTGCAAGTTTATACGGTACATGCCCACTTCACTCCTAGCTGTTGTCGTGCCCAACAACTGCCTTGCTTTCAGTAAGCACTTACTCCTCTTCCTCCCACCTCAAACTAGCCCAGAATTACCTTCCACAGCCAGTGAAGGAGTCTGAACAGATATAAGAGTGGAAAGCTAGGCAACTATAGCAGCCAATGACCCTCTTCAAAGCCAACTCTGCCTGTATCTGAGTATCACAACCAGATCCAAAAGGCAAAAGGTAAGAGCAAACAAAGGACAGCCACAAGCTTGAGCTTCGTTACCTCTCAGGTTTCAAAAGCCTTATACTTGTTGCAACTAAATCTGTATTCCAATTTGCTAATACACATATACAGGACTGAGACCCTGGAGGACTTACGGGTATATAAAGTGAATGTTGCTGAGGGGAAACAGCTGTTACCGATCAGCTCAGGGAAAAAAAATTGCATAAAAAAGTAGTTACAGGTAGGTTCCCTGTGGATTTCTTTTAGATCCACTAATACCGAACAATTTCTACTAGAGCATCTAATCTCAGGCTTTTCCCAATTCGCACCCTATTGCGCGAAATGCAGTTAACCAGCACAGCAGGAAGGACAGACTCGCTGAGAAAGCCTGGACAATTGCTCACAAACCATCCAGGAGCGTAAAACTAGTTTAAATTATGAAAGAAGGTAAAATTTAAGGGCATTCAAGTAGATAATGCAGAGGAGACTAATCCCATTTTCAGAGTTCAAAAGCAACCAACCTTTAGCACAGATCCAAGGCTTAGCACAGAAACCGTCACGCGGTGCTGTCACACACAACCTTCTCTCGGGAAGAGACAAAAGGAGGGATGTACGCACCACACCAAGGGATGTATGGGCTGCACCGGAGACAAAGACAAAAAGAACTGCCCAGGGTCGCTCGCGAGTTGCTGAGCAGCAAGAACCAGAGGCACTCACACATCTGCTTGCCTTCTGCCCTGGATCTCCAAAGTGTTTGCTACAGCGGGGCAATTGCAACATTTACTGTCATGTTTAGACTTCGGAGCTATCAGGGACTGCAGAAGATAACCTATCCCTTACTTCAACACAATCTAAAGCAAAATGGTTCGCTTAACCCTTATTTTTCTGGTTTGCAGGAATCCTTTTCCTTAAGGAGATCTTGGCTAGCAATTTGGGCTGCAGAATTTTTGGGACAACACATTGCTCTTCATCAATCCCCTCTCATGAAGGATGCGCAAGCCAGGGTGGATGGAAACACTCACGTTTGCTCAGCCACCAAGCACGCTTACACCAGAGACGCTTTTGCTCTTTGGTTGCTTCATAGCTCAGAGAACCCCAGCTTATGCTCAACTGTAATGTAAGAATCAAGCCTAGACCCTAAGCAAGGGGTGCAGTGACTGTGCTCCTGCCTGCATCGCTGTCACAGGTAGGTGGGCTGAATCATCTTCTGGAGATTTTTTTGACAAAGAATTGCCCCGGGAACAGCTTTGAGAGTTACTTCAATAGACTGGGTCAAGAGCAAAGAAAATCTTTTGGTGCAATCTGTGACAAATTCACACTGCAGACAGAGAACTTCATGTACTGTACTCCAGTCGTAGACTGAGTCAGTGCCCCTAGCAGAAGGTTCTTCCGCCTCCAACTGCTCTTTATACCATCATTAGAAAGGTGCAAACAACACAATTTGTGATGCAAAGTCAACAGCTGCTTACTGCATGCAAACTTTCAAGACAGGTGAATCAGGAGAAAATAAGGGCAAACAACTATAATTCCTAGTCCTTAGAGAGGATAATAGAAACTTCAGCTGTATTAAAAAATAAAGAGATTGATATTATTTTGGGGCACAAGAAGAAATGTTTCAGTTCTAAAAACTGCACCAGCCAACAGGAAAACTGCTGTGTTGTCAGGAATAATTACACTGCAATGATGTCAACTAGAAAAATATTTTCACTTGCTGGCTGTGTAAATCACTAGCATTTTTGGATTCACTAAAAAGAAGTAGTTTGTAAAGACACCCTGAAATCCTGACACTTCCTCAGTGCGAGAGTGATGTCTCAACAGTAGCTCACACAGAGCCTGTATTGGCACCAACAACACACGAGGACAGGGCTGGCATGTGTGACTATCCTGGGTTTGACCCAGAAGAAGGGCTCCCCCCAAGCAATAATTTTACAGAAGATCAAAAAAAGAAAGCAGTCGCATTGAAATGCTTCTGTTGCAGGAGTCAATGACTCGCCTCCTGTCAGCAGTCAGGATCACACACAGTTTATACACATGGGAGTGGTACAAGCTGTGCTCAGCGTCCTCAGCGGAGAGGCTCTAATGGCATTTGTTCAAAGGCTTTTATTAACCATCCCTTGACAACATGATGAGGCTTTGGCCAGTGCTGGTCTCCTGCTTGCTGTAGGGAGGAGAGACTTGAAGAGGCAGCACCCTTGGGAACAACATAAGGCCTCCCCGATCCTCAGTATTAGAGTATAAAATGAGTCTGCAAGACAGAGAAGTGGTTGGTACAAGCTTTAAATCACCTCTGCCAAGCACTACCACTGTTCTACACACTGGAGTCAGATGATTCTCTTACTACTTGTTTAATACCATGCCTACTAAGCTGAACTGATGGGGGAAGCACGGACAAAGTCTTATAAAAAGTTCATTTCAGAAGACCAGCACTTACATTATTTTTATCACACTCAAGCTGGTTCCTCACTGTAGGAGCAACTCCCACACTGATTCCAGCTGGTGGGTTGTGGGGGGTTTTTTTTCCTACCTACAATAATTTCTTTCAAGTATAGGGCTGCACTGGATGGACATAGCCCAATTTCACGTCTGTTCCTATTGTGGGTGAGCTAAGTGATCACTCACCCACACCAGGCTAATTCCAGCGGTTGTCTGCAAACATCTTATCAGCAGAGTCAGCTTTGCCACAAGTCCCACTCTCAAGACAAGGGAGGGAATGCAATTCCCCTGCCTTAAGGGGACATTACCACAATTAGCATACAAGAAGAAACCTGATTCCAGTTCAAATACACAAGAAAGTAAACAAAAGGTAAATGTTTAATGACAGTTGAGATTTCTGCACCTCCAACTGTACTCCAACAGTCTTCTGAAAGGAAGGGATAGAGGACATAGAAAGAAGCATCATAACAGTGGTGTAGGTCACAGTAGCTTTAAAAATGAGTTTTAAAATAAGGCTATGATTGCAACACTTAAATGACTTGTAAGTACAGCTCCTAGATATGGTGCACCAAATTCCACTGGAAGTCTTCAATTTACATCAGTAGACCCGAAATGTTACTTTAAATCACTGATTTTAATCTCATTATGCACCTGTAATCTGTTTATTTTGTTAAATCCAGGTCAAGTCTCACTAGCTGGCAACTGTTAAATCACACTGATACAGATACCTGAATATAAAATTTAACCGGTTAATACAGGATAACAGGCTGTGGTTACTTCATTATGCATAATAAACTCCTAACTTTTTCAATGAAAAAAGCTCCACACAATATATTATCAGTTTGGTGAGGTTTTCTGTTGGATTTTTGTTGTTTTGTGGGTTTGGGTTTGTGTTTTTTTTTTTTTAAACTAATGCACGCATCTTCAGATGGAAATCAGAATTTTATTAGATGCACAGCCAACATTTTCAGATTCTACTTTATGCAAAACTCACATCTGCCTTGAATGAGACTTTTGAAGGGGAGAAAAACATTTACTTAATTTGTTTCACATCTAAAGTCTATTAAAAGAAAGCAAGCATAATCCTTGGAAATTGAACTGAACCAATTGCTTCTGGTTACCTCATCCCCCAATTTTAAGAGTAGTCCTTTCTTTAGCTATGCAGAAATAACTAGGTGTGAAAAGTTAGCTCTCTTTTTTCAGCTTTCAAATGGCTTCCACCATCACAGTCACTAAATGAGCTCTTTAAACTGAAGGAAATACGCTGCAGGTGCAGAGAGTCATCAAAAGTTCATTTATCACTACACTTCAAACTCCAAATGCTTAACTAATGACTTCCATCATATCAGAGGTTCTGCTTTAGAACTACTGCAACATGATCACACTATCTACTTTTCAAGTTTTCTGAACATGAAACCTAACATTATTTAAATATTTTAAGAGGTTGGTTGGTGAGAGCATTAGAAACATGCTCAAAAAACTATGAGCACTATAGAAGCAACCACAGGGATTCAAGACTTTTTTATTCCTCTTTAATTTAACCCAAAGTGAGAAAAACAAGTTATATAGCTTATTTTCAGGAGTATTCCAAAGGAAAAATTAAGAAATATTTCGTACCACTTGATTATTTGACAGCAGAAATAGGCAAAGGGAACAAGAGGAACATCTAAGACTATTTACAATCTGATAATTTATTCCTGAATGATTCAACTGTAAGGCGAGGAAA
The DNA here is from genome assembly GCF_000690835.1 of Fulmarus glacialis. Lineage (NCBI taxonomy): Eukaryota > Metazoa > Chordata > Aves > Procellariiformes > Procellariidae > Fulmarus > Fulmarus glacialis. The sequence continues at coordinate 15,003 of NW_009192300.1, read as the reverse complement.
AACTATTTTTAAAAGTTTCTTGGCTGCCAGTTTTATATATGTTGAGACAAATTTTTAAAAGATTATGATTCTTACTAGAGTCAAAATTAAATCAATACATCTGTTAAAATTTATTATTAATTTTACATGAAGGATTAATACCACCTTGAAAGCTGTAGCCACTCTAGCCGATTTAGTAGTTTGCTCCTACGCAAACAGCCCAGAGCAGCAGCTGTACTGTTCCTCCTATCCTCCTCTTCCAAGTATTTCAAGCCTGTGCTAGACAAAACCACTTCTGGGAGTGAAAGCGCCATCCAGGTACCCAGCAGCATAAAACGATGCTCACACTCTTCAGAGTAAGTTCTGTTTTACCCAAAAGAGCACAGCAGCCCCGGTGGTTTCTGAAACTGCAATACCTGAATACATTTAACCTGTTTGAGTTTGCGTGCATTTCAGTGACGCTATTTTGCAAGTTTTAAAGTGTACCAATTTATTTTTGAACTTGGATCTGTTTTACAACTAGTAATTACCTTACTTCCTGTACTCCAGTCCTTAGCAGACCAGAAGAAACTCCCTTTTTTTCCTGTGATCAGAACTGTGACCTGTGATCACCTTTTACTTGATACTATCAGATGTAAAAAGGCACTGATACTGAAACACCGGAGCCTTAAGCTTTCATTACTGATTGTGGTAGTACTAAGTAAAGCCTGTAAGCAGGAAAACTACATTATGAGTAGCCCTAATACCATAAGAAAGAATTAATATGAATAAGCTATTCTGAAAATCAGCAAATGACAGGAGATACTTAACTTCACATGCCATCCCCAAAACTAAGAAGCTGCATGGACAGATCAAGATACTCCTGGAGAAAGAGATATAATAAAATTGAAAGTTAAGTAACAGCTTGTAACAGTAATGTTTCTCTTCTAGTGATGGTGTAGTAAATACCCCAAATTTGTTGGGGACAATGTAAGTTCAGCCTGGTTTCTTAAGAACATTTATTTGTTTGCATCTCCAAGAGGTGAAACAGTTCAGTAGTCTCTGCTCAAGAAAGGATCTACGACCACAAAAACAGTTCAACATAGGTTTTCACAACAAGAGACTTTAAAGTACCAGTTACTTTGAGATTAAAATGTAAAACAAGATACTTTCTGCCACTACAGTCTCTGTGACAAGTACTGGAATCTCGCCTGCTAGCACTTTACAGTAAGACAGCTACCCTGATACAGAAGCTGCAATTTTTTTAAGTGAAAGCAATAACCACAGACAAGTAAAACAAGACGACAATTTGCTAATACCAAGCATCACATTCTCAGAAAAATCTAACTTCGCTACAGTGAAAAATGTGCAGTTAATGTCAAATCCAGCATTTGTTCCATCAAGGAGTGCACTAGAAGTTGCTTTATGAACTACACGCACATCTGACATACAAGAGTAATTCTGCTTTGATTAAGTGCAAGTGAAAACTCTAGTGACCAACAGGGAGGAAACACCATTTCACTCTCGGTGTACAAAGACGCTTGACAACCTATTTCTGTACTGATGCCTTTCTGGAGTACCAATCTCCTCAAGTAATTTGATCTGAATTTAGTTTTGTATGTTAAATAAATCCATTCAGATCATAGGATTTGGGAAATCACATACCTGTAGTTAGCAAAGCGCTGACCACACTGCCTAATAATATACTATTTGGATACCTGGCAGTGACGGGCAGGAGACAGTTAAGATTTAAGAAATAGCTTATAAGATGAAGAACTGAGCAAGTGTCACTGACACTTACTGACCAAATGACACCGACTTCAGAACACGGAAATAAGAGACCTATGAGAAACCTAGAAATGACAAATTTGCATTCATTTTTAAGCCTTCAAACACTTCATGGATGCCCTTCTGAATACCAGATCTTGTCTGAGCTGAGAACTAGTGGAAAACTTATTTTTCCAGTCTCTGAAGCAACTATGATAAAAATCACCATTATACTTGGTCATAGTCCATGTACAATTTTTTTTTAAATACTTTTTTCAGTATTGGGAAAAAACAACTGAAGTAAGGGCTTCTTTGATTCTGTTCTGCTATAGAGCTAATTGCCAAAGACTAATTTCAGAGCTCTGCTGAGATTAAACTGTTAATACACACAAAAAGACACTATAAAAATTCAGCTTAGAAAAAAAAAAAATCAAATAGCATATTTATTTCAGCTCCATTCAAAAAGTAAATATTTGCCATGTGCAAGTCAGTAGACTTCTTCCCTAGGATTTCTCTATCAAAAAGAAACTGAGAAGTGTTCCCTTCCCCAGCCCAATGGCCCTCCCAAAACACAAACACACCGATATTATGCAAAGAGGACTCCTTGAACTACAGGCTAATGAGTTCCCTTTCGGATTTAAGGTTTCTTAGTCTGGATTAGAGTCTGAGCACGAGGGTCCTGTGCCTGGGTGGATGGGTGGGGTATTTACAAAAAGGGAGAAAACCCACAAGAACTTAAATTAAAAACAAAACTCATCCTGCCATTAATAAATGAGGCTCACATCTGTTTTGAACACTGTTTCATGTTCTTGTGAAATACAGCTACAGGGGACTCATTTCACAAAACAATGCTCCACAGCTTAATTCTCTATAAAGGAATCCATTTAAAAATATACACTTTAGCTTCAGTACACCAAGATCTTGTACACCTCCCGATCCGTCGGAAATGTGGCCAGGGCGTTAGTATCATTTCTCATTCTGACCAAGAACGCTGATGAGCAATGGGCAAAGCCCGAGCACAGATATAGTTCCTAGGAGATCCAATCCACTTCTGAACTAGCTATCCTTGCTGTCAACACCAAATGTAACCTGTTTGCTAAACTGCAGGCAGACCAGATTCAGTTGGTGTGCAAAGATGACAACAGCAGCTTTGAAGAAAAAAAATCTATCAGATTCCTGAAAGAGGGAAATACTGCACTGGATGAGTGCTGCAAGAGAGGCCTACTCATGAACACAGGGAAAGACACGGTATTTTAACTCAGGCTATGGTTCAACAATAAATTCACTTTTTCCTCTACGCAGATGAGCTCACACTTTGACAGTGATGGATAGCAAAACCATAAACTGAAGATTATGCATCACTGGACAAGAGTCTCAACAACAGGGCTGCTGGGCAGGAGGGAAGGGGCAAACATGTTAGACACAGAAGGCAATGCTTGGAGAATGCAGCTTTACACCTTCATTTACAAAAAAGAAACTGATGGACTCATCAACTCAAGCGCTTCTGCCTTTTGCCTAAGATTGAATTTAAGAATTAAATTACTGGGATAGCCAGCTTATTGCTAGCTGCAGTCTCCATTCACTGCAAGACAAGCTACTGTTTGCACTGGGGCAAACAAAACTACACTGTGCTGGGCTCTCCCAAGACCACATGCTAACACAGCCAAGCGTAGAGCATCAAGTGCCGACCTGTACTCTCCTCTTCATATCTAGACGATTAGAACAGTCCAAAACCTAGAAAGAAGCTTCCTTTAGATACAAGTGATGCTGAATAAGCCTACTTGATGACAAAAGAAAAACATTGTTTACGACAGCTACCAAACTCCAGAGAGCAGCGTATTTTAAATTAGAAGACTGTATCTACTCATAAAAACAGGTATTTCAAGGACAGCTTGCTTATGCTTCCCTAATCAAGTGCAGGTGACATACACAGCTATGATATTATGACTCAGACAAGATGCTAGCTCCTCTGAGAGGCTTCCTGGTTTTGGAGTAGGAAGAACACAGCAGGATATAAGAAAGCAAAAGTGAAGAAGGCTCTTGAAGATGTGCATGTTATCCACATTCACACCCAAAGATATCCTGGACAGCTGGAGAGATGTTCCAATCTGCTGGAGCAAGACAAAGTAACCCAAACACCTACACAGCTCCAGTATAATTTGCAAATATCAGAATTAACAACACTGATATCCTGACTCCAATTTGTACTGGTGTTTGTTTACTAAAAAGACAGATCAAGATGACACCTACAACAGGACTGGGCAACACTGCAGAAATTAATCAAGGTCACTGTTGTTAAGAGTTCATCTCTTGCATTGTATTTGTAGTCACATGAACCTACTGCATCTGGATCTGGCAATTTACACTTGTGTACTGGAACACAACTTGCACCTTACTTTTTCTGCTAGAAAGCACTCAAGACTTTTTGCTCTTTCCCCCTCAGATGCACTGTTACCAAACTGAAGGAACCTAATCTTCAGTCAAAACCAATGCTAAAAACTAAGTGTCAAGGAGAAACACCAGTAAGGAAAGCTTACTCTGATCCACGCATAAAGGGGTTTCCTGTGCACAAGAAGCATTACAACAGATACAGCACATTTTAACAGCCTCAATGACATTCTCGGTCCTCAAAAGAAGAGCAGGCAGCCTTTCTTTCCCCATCTGGTGGTCATTAACTCTAGAATACAAACCTCAGAGTACGTCACTCATACTAGTCCATCCCTCCATTTTGTACATGCTGCCTGTGTTGCAAGGAATCATACCCTCACATGGGTCTCCAAAGAGCTCCTGCTTCCAGTTTCCCAAAAGGCTAGATTAAAATGGAGAGTGCTCGTCTAACTTGTAAGTGTACCTTCTTAGGCAAGTTAAAACTGGTACCTGCCCATCCCAGCTGTTTTATCTCTCCAATAATTGATCTTACTCACACACTTGCTAGCATTCACAAACTGGCAGAAGACATAATATGCTCTTCCTATTGCTCAAGGCACAGTTAGGAGACACTCATACCAAGGTGGCATGTATGGTGCAAGACACTAACCTGTAAAGTATTTGATACCAGAACCCCAGACAGAACAGGAAACCACTGATCTCCCTGCTGTAAATCCAGTGATTTCACTAATTGCAAAACTCAGCATGCAGCATTTTAGTATTTTTGAAATAATTTAGTACCACAGAAAAAAATGCAGGCTTTTGCTCCTGAGACGAGTTCCGTATTTAAGAAAAAATAACAACATATGCTAAAACTGCAGAAGCGGCTTTTTTTTTGTACTGCCCTTTGCTAACCACCTCAGTCCTCAGCTGGAGAGAGAATTAAAAATCAAAACCAAAAGTCTAAGTTGGAATTGAATCTTAGTCCTAGCCAGACAGCTTTATATCTATTTCTGTGCTGAAGAAATCACTCCCACTCTGTTCTTGTTTCTCCACCTCTAAGAAGAGCTTAGTACTCCCTCTTCTCCTACTGCGTTGCCTATTTAAACAGTATGGCGTTAGGACAGGATAACAATGTATAGCACAAAGGACCTCAATCTCAGGCATAGCGTCCATGTGTAACAGAATGTCCCTCTCCAGTGCTTCCTGCTTTCAGCTTCAAAAGAATCTCTCTTCATATTCAACCCTTCATCTTCACATAGCCTGACCAGAGCACCAAGCAATACAGACTACACTGATAGCTGGCAGGACAGCATCACGCAAAACCAGAAGCTGGAGTAAGAATTGCCAACTTAGCTACTAATCTCCCTAAGGGCAGAAAGAACTCCATCCACTTGCATCCACGGCAGAGCAGATGAAGGAAGACAGCCCTCCTGCCTGGTTATCAGGTGTCCAAACCATCTCATGTCACAAGCTGTGTAATAGGGTGTCCCCTGTACTTTTCTCCTCCTAAAACTCTGCTTGCAGACCACAAAAATAGCAACCTCTTAGTTGTGCTACTCTAACACCAGAAATCTCTGCATTTCAGTTAGAAGACCACTACATGTTTCTCAACTCTATCGCCAGATACTTAAAAATCTGCAACAGACACTTACCATATTTCAAAGGGAAAAAAAACACAGAAGGTGAGAGTCCACTTCTCCCTCACCCTCTCCCCTAGAAGGTCCTTTTAGGCCACCTCTCCAAAACAAGAAACTGCAACCTCAGAGGAAGATGAGCAGCTGTTTTGCCAAGTCTGGCCCTTGTTCAAACACTGGAATATAAGCCTTGAGCAGTAATACACTGCCATCAATAAAAAGTTCAACTAAAGTACATTGCCCTGGCCCTAAAACACAGGTCATCTATTCCATGTTACATACAAAGGAAAAACTACCACATTGTCATTCAAATTGAAAATGTGTACAGAAGAAAAGTGGCAAATAAATGAAGAAAAAAGGTCCTGGATAACACTCCACAAGTTCATATTCTCCTATGTCAGAAGAAGTGTTAGCCAATAGATCAGAGTAAGGGACAAATGCCAGGAAAAATTAAAAAGCTATCTGTACTTGCGTATTGCTCCATTCCTGTTAATTATTTTCTTGACTTTTTACCATGAAGCCATGACTCTGGTCAATGTCTGAAAACATTCTTTTAAAAAATTCTTAAAATTATTGCAGTTAGACACTGCCACGCATCTTCTAGCTGCACCAACTGTCAGACATTTGGATGGAAACAAGACAACTTCCAATCCCATGCAGTATACACTGAGTAGTGGAGTGAGCCCAACACTTCAGAAATCACAAAGCATTTGGTAAAACTCATTCCAGAGCAGACAAACAGTACTCATGCATTAGCCCAGTGGGTTTCAGACAGGACAAGCTGTATGCAGTCTTATCCACGTTGAACACAAGACCTCATATTTCATTTGTTCCTATCATTTATTCCCTAACACAGCAAAACGCTCCACTATTGAGGTCCCAGATGTTTCCTGCAAAAATTAGTAAGACTATGCAAATCAATGATTAGGATTTCAAAATGAGCAGTAAGTAGTAAAAGTCACCAGGGTCTTACTTTTAGAAAATCATTGGAAAATAGCATTATGGGAAAAAAGGGACATTTTGAATAATCGGAGCTATGCCTTCATTGAGTATGTAGGAGTCTTGCTCCCCCAAGTAAAGTTGTACTATCTGCTAAATACTGTGTGTCTGTAAGAGGCTATGTCAGCTGTATACTGCAGCTGATGAGATGTAACAGACACTTAGCTAGTATATCCTCACCATGGAGCATGTCTTTAATGGACACAGATATGACCTAGCCAAAGATGAGTTACATAGACTGATCAAAATATTTTAGTGAAGCTACAAGTACACTCCAAGCTTTCCTGAGGCAGAAATCAATCCCTCTTCAGTCATGGAAAGATAGAGCCAACTGCAGAATCACCCTGCTGCAGCACTGAATTCCACGAACACCCATCTGTCTTTAACAGGCAGCCATCTATGTTGGGCAGAATTATGAAGGAGCAAGTCTTCCTCTTTTGGTGGGCACCACGAAGCTCAGCACTCTGCAACACTGCTAGAGAAGGAAGTCATTGTCTTTAAAACACTCCCTAAAAAACCCCTTCTCTGACGAAGGTATAAGATAAAAATACATAAATGCACACCCACACAGCTCACAACTGCACAAAGCATATGGTAAGCTTGTGAACATGAACAAATACATTCACGTCAAAAATATCGATAAGGAATCCAAAAAGATATACCAATCAGAAGCTTTGTGGGAAGCAACTTTTGGCTCTAAGACTGACAGAAGCCTTCTAATAAAACAATTTCCCAATGGCCTGATGCTGTCCCTGTTTACCCTGCAATCGTCCCAACTTCAGAAGTTACAGTCTTCAAAATTAAAAAGGGATTTAAGTACTTTAGGTGGAGATGCGCGTTGTTTTTCTTGATGAGGTATTGTCTGCCGAGGCTGAATGACAAGCACCTACACTAACTTTCCTGCTACGTCTCCTGTATTTGAGCCTGCACTGCCCCCATCCCATCAAGATATGCATTTCAGACTTTTTCCAGCCCCCGCCTTCAAAGCTTTCCAAGACAGGAGTAAAGCATGCTCATTGTCCCTGTGACTTCTTCATGTTGGGAGCTGGCAGTGTCGAAACACACAGCAGCTGTCAGTACAAGTTAATTGTCTAAGCTGACTACTACTGCGACCATCTTCAAGTGAAGCTATTGAGATTTAAGTAACAGCTATGAACAAAGGAAACTTCCCTGGGGTGAAGCAACAGTATCAGACGTAGTATTCATGAGAGCTGTCTGGCCATGTCTTCTTTTTCACGCAGAGTATGTTATTCTAGCAGACAAACAGGCCTTGAGATGATGGAAAACATCACTAGAACTTTGTGATAACACTCTAGCACATTTGTGAGGCAATTCCTGTTTGAACCACTGTCCCTGTTCTATCATCTTTCCTTATTACAGTACTCCATCTCTATCATTAGCTATTAATAGGGAACTAATTGCCAAGGTCTCCCACTTCCCCAAAAGCACCAGGTCTGATCTCCAGTTGTGCCGGAGGATCTCCCAGAATACTGTCTGTTGCAAGGACTGACACAAAACTGTGTATTTCATATCACTGCTCCCGCTCACACTGCAACACAGACTGAGGTTTAACAAAATCCTACTTTTATCTCAAAGAAGTCAGAGAATCATTGATGCTAAGTAGGTGTTACAAAGAACAAGTTTCAGGAAGACTGATTGCCCCTCCATACTCTCCACTTTCATTCTCAAGTTTGGAGGTCTCACTTGTTCATTAGCTGAGTAGCTACAGAAGTAAAATTTAGAAACTAAATTTCAACTTGAAAATACGCATGTATGCTCATGTTTCTAAAGCCAACAGCAACTTTCTACTGCTCTTTATACCTTGCAGGTCACAAGAATACAAAATTAACTTCACTCTTTCTTTTCACATCACCTTTCAAATGTCCTAACTCTCACCGTGACACCAAAAGATATTACTGCAGTTCACTTTTTTTGATTATTAGTCTAAACAGCAAGCATTCAATATGAGAATATTTCTAACTGTAAATCTGGTTAAATCCACTGGAACTATTTAGTATTTATGTCAGCCAGGACATTTTGAACAAATGCTGTGCTAAAAATACTGCAGTCTCATACACACCGGGAAACCACTGCTACAACTTGTTCAGCTGAACTATAGCAAGAGCCTGCAGTCAAAAACGCTCTCTCTGCTGTGCCCAGAACAGCACTTCAACACTGTATTAATTCCAATATTCAACCAGTGACAGGCAGTGGAAGCCACCAGAGGCCCATGCAGTGGGAGCTCCCTAGAGCAGTTAATAGCAGAGTAAGGACAGCAGTAACTGGGAATACTGTTTAAAAGGAATAATCCTACTGTAGCCGAGAACTGGGTTTTAAACTGATTTTCTAGCTATTCTTTCAGAAAAGCAGGCAAGCAGCAAACTCACTCCTGACACAACAGCAAGTCCATACCCTTCTCCTGTTCCCTTAACAGGAGGAAGCATTTTGAAATCTAATGATGATACATATTTAAATGCTGACAGTGCTAAACAGCTCAGAACTGACAGTTATGTGGGGAGAAGGTAAGGCTGGGCATATTTGTCATATGCTGCTGTCTCAGTCAAATGAAACAGCCCCAGAAAAGCAAGGCGATAAACACCAATTTCTACAATGAATATCCTCTCTCAGATTTGGAAATCTAAGACAGTCCTTCAAAGCTGCAGGCAGGAGCGGAATACATAATGCTAAATAGCATTTTGCTCCCATGTTTCGGAGTGTGACGTTTTCTATAAAACTTGGGGCAGTTTCTATAAAACTAGCAGCTGCAAAGGCAATTCAATTTAATAAGCCAATAAATATTTCTGAATGACTGCATGTCTTAGAAGGATATGAGAAATTCTATTAGCACAACCAGCTCAAGCAGACTTGAAACTATCCCATCTTAAAAAGCCACAGAAAAAAAATCTACGCTGATTTCTTATGTTAAATTGCCCTTTTCTTAAAACAGTCACTGTATCATTAAAGCCCATCCCTGCAGTCCAATAACAAAAAAGCAGATACTCTGTCAGAGCTCTGCTGAGTTTAGCAGAACTACAACAATTTACAACACCAGTAAGAATCTGACCTGGAGCCTCTCTCTAATAGGGCAGTAGCTTGTGCTATTTCAGCAGGTATTACTTTAACAGGAATCCAGTGAAATCATTAACAAAGGAATTTGAGTCAATGAGATGTTAAGTACTTGCTATAATTACATATTATTGCAGTTTCTGCTGACAGCGCAACTCAGGAGGTTGGAATTCAATGAACTATCCAACAAATATCCGAAGTCACAGTTGTAAATGAAATTAAATCTGAATTTGTGTTCAATCATGTTTATGAGCTGTGTGCCTAATTTATGGGAAGCCATGTAAAAAACCCACACTTTTACGTTGGTCCCCTGGTTAAAAATTTTTCATGTTTTACAAAGTAAACAAAGTAGCCCTGATAGCATGTTAATAACAGATATCGCTTAACACTGTAGTAAAAGGAAAAACATCTTAAGAAAATCTGCTAGAAGTAGGAAGCACACAGGCCATTAACCCCCGAAACACATCTTCCAGCACATTTAGGTAATTCTGCTGAGTTTTAACAAAAACAAAAGTTGGCCGCAGCTAACAGAAATGCATTCAACTCCCCACTCCCACAAGACACCCATTAAGTTTTAACCTGAATGCCGAATGTGTCAGAACAATTAACACAACAGACCTCAAGGTCTTTAGTAAAGCCCTTCTGAGGCTACTGCTGGGAAAACAGATGCAGAGAACAATTTATGTAGCACATGATATTTAAGAGCAGCTTACCAACAATACATTTATTTACATTTCTGAGTTTGCATTTCTGAGCCGTCTCATACATGATCAATTTACTTCAGAGTACCCTCACTTGTAACAATCTGAAGATTCCTACAGTGAAGCTACACTGTTACATTCTACAATAGATTGCTGTGAACTTATTGGAAATCAATGTGAAAACAAAATTAAGAAATTTTGCAGGGATTGGCATCTGACATTAAATACTTCTAGAATAAAAAAGTTAAGTGGTTTCAGACTTAGAACTACCCCAAGTATTGTTCTGAGGCTGTGGGCAGCACTTCTTACAATGCAGGCTCATCACCCAGAGCACCCCAATCTGGAAGCGAAGGCACAGAGTGACTCAAGGTTTGCGTTGGAAGGAACAAATTACATTCTTCAGGATTCACATCTCCATGTATCACAAAAAAGGGAAAGGAAATTTTCAGTGGAGATATCAATCTGCATCTAAATACCATTAACTACCTTTTGTATTTTGGATCCCTTGCCAAACATTTGACATTTAAACACACTGGTGACGACATGCTCCCAGGGAATTTACAAGACAGTTTTGCAGTAATGTGCCCAAGACACAGATAACAGCACAAGAGTTTACCTTCAAGCTTCCTAACTTCATGAAGTTTGTTTAGTACAGTGGCTCTAACAGCCATGCTAAGGTACACAGAGCCCCATGTCAGAAGCGGCCCTGCTCTCCTTCAAAAAACTCTCACCCATCCAGAAGGCGCCAACAAAGCAGCAGCAAGGAAGAACAAATCTGGTCTCCAACAGGCTGTCTCACATCCATTGAAAATCTTAAGGATCTTAGTTACGTTGCTCTTCAGTTTGTTAGCATTTAAATCACCCCCACCTTCTATGTGCGCAGCTCTATCACACATGAAACATGAATTTAATGCAAAACACAAAACGTGCTGAAATTCCTTAACTTGTAAGACATTTGTTCAGCACTCTTGCTATTTAATTTAAATTTCCCTCTTGCTCATTCCCTTTCGTATCTTCACCCTGATATATACAGAAGCGCCATACGAGCACTCAGGCCAACATAAAAAACCTGCCAGTTTCTGATAAGATGCTGCAGCAACATGGGCTTCTTCCCCCCCCCCAAAAAAAAAAATTCACTGTTAAAGCATGCCCCTCCTTCAAGTGTGTTTGACTTCCAGAAACCATCTCTATGATGCTGGACAATCAAATTCACACCTGACTCCTGTTAATACACTCTAATGGTTACTACAGTGATACTGGCCTCAGATTGCATCTTAACATTATTGGTCAAGTCAACCAGAGGAAAACAACACTGCTTAGGGTGTTGTTCACTTTCTACACAGAACGGTTCTAGATGTTACACAAGTTCACAGGCTGATGAACAGCCAAGACACTAACAGCAGTTAGTGGAATTTAGTAGCTTTGGAACACAATTTGATTATTTTGCAAACAAAAGTAATTTTTATCTACTGCACTCTGCAAACACAATGGGAGAACTGAAAGTCAAGATAAATTGCTTTTAGTCTCAACATTGTCCTCAGTAGTAAGAGGTTGTTACGTTCAACCTTAATAACAAAGCTCTTAAAGGCAAAACTCAATAGAATCCAAACAGATTTTGCATCTAAAGTGATTTGCAATTTTACCAAGTGAGAAAAAAAAAAATCAGAATGATTCCCTCCCTGAGTACATAGTTCTGACTCAACATTCACATCTGTGAAGAAGGGGTCATTTTCAATGACCAAACTGTACTTGGAAATGACAGGTTTAGACTACCATTTCCCTTCTACAACGCTGAAGGCTGCGAGGACGTTACTTGCAAAAAAGGCTCGCTGTTTCAGCACAATATTGTTCTCAGGATGGTTTGCAAACAGGCACTGCTAGGACTGAACATGGAAAATTCTTTGCAGTGCGTACTGATACTAAAAATACAGTTAAGGTGAAAAAAATACCCACTAAGGCCAAATTAAACAAGAGGGAGAATCTGGATATTGAGACGGAATGCAATTACCCAAGTTGGAATTTGCCCAGGACACTCTTGCTTAGAGTGATCTGGCTATTTAATGACAAGAAATAGCCAGGAACACATACTTACTGCTGGCATCCTCTCTCATACCTCATACTACCCTATCAATGAAACGGGTGTGTAATCAGATCCGAGTTCTCAGCTACAACCAGGGTGCTCCTCAGTGACCTGCAACGGGCTAGCAGATCCACCCCCACTCACTTCACTTCAGCTGCAACAACTTGTGTGATCACCACCTGAGGTAGTATGTCCATCGGCCCAGACATGAACATTAGTAACAACAGGAAGCTTCAAAGTGCTTAAGCTAGTCTATTACTGATACACTATCCAGAAGTCACCCAAAACATTCTTTATTAACAAAAATGTTTACTGCTGGTACATTCAACATTTAGAATGAGTCAGTACCATCCTCCAGAAAAACGTCCCTTCCCCCAAACATAAAGAGGAAAGGCAGCCTAAAAGGAGACTTTGGCTTTACTGTTAAGCACTGCCTAACAATAATCAAAGTACAAACCAATTCTAAACACCTGGGGGGAAAAAAAAAGTACTTGAGATTCCTACCACCCACTCCTAATCTTTGACACTAAATAGGATCAAAACAAGAATATAAGAGCCAGAGCCTCACTGCTATGCCTAAATGAGAACTGCTGTTCTCAGATCCGCGCATGACAATTCCGCGACACAGAAGTGCAAAGAACTCCTGTGTAGAGGAAGCAAGACTTGGAGTAAGCTGAGGTGACAGGTTTTCAGGAAGATCAGTCGTGGTCACAAGGTCAGAGAGGACAGTGTCTATTCAGCATTATTTCCTTAACAAGGGATTCCCTTAACAGGGTTACACTCACCTTTCAGCGCTGAAAAGCATTTTGGATTTTAGGGGCCTCTGATCAGTCACAATGATGTTACACGACTGCCATAAAATAATTACAATAGGCGGAAAAGGGTGCCGATACCTACACTGGTATGAATTTGTTGGGTATGCTTGATTTACCAGGAATTCCGTTTTTCCATCAAGGTGTCTTACTTTGAATTTCTGTACTGAATCCCTCCAACACATGGTAGAAATAAAAACTGGAGGAGTTTTAAGTGCTGTATGCCTAAAACTCTTAGAAGAATGAAACAGCACATGGTCACAATAGAGGAGAAAAATCCCTCCAAGAGGTTCATTGGAAGCTGGAGTGGAAAGGTCAAATATGCATCATTTCCCCTATGTAAATCAGTACATAACTAAAGCTTATCAGGGAGTACTTTTTCCTAAATAAAGATGATCCTTAAGCAAATACTTCCCAGCATAAGAAAGCTACAAGTATTCAAATACATGCTTATATTTAAGTTGCTTCAAGAGTTACTCCTGTACTTCTTGGGAAATCCACTGCACCCTTTTTGCTGCTAAGAATTATTCATAAAGCCCTACTATAGATTCAGAATGGAAATAAAAGTTCAAAAACTGCATATTCGCTACCGCCTGCTCCTATTGCACAGACACAATCACATTCCAATGAACTGACAGAAAGAAAGGTGCACACAAACACAAAAAATATTTACATGCAGTAGCCTACAAAGCAACCAGGCACATGGACATAATCCAGAAAAGCATGCTAAAAATCAGTATAAGTCAAGCAGATATCTTCAACCATTTTTTGTCCTCTACCACCTCA